>NW_005871891.1:55175-125264 GCF_000147115.1 Myotis lucifugus
TCAGCCCTTCTCCCAAATCAGTCACCTCGGCACAGTCAGACTCAGGGCCTGCAGTGAGCGGGGGTCTCGGACACAGCCTTGGCATGTTGCCTCATCTCAACCTTTATTAGTTTTTAAAAATATACTTTTATTGATTTCAGAGAGGAAGGGAGAGGAAGAGAGAGAAACATCAATGATGAGAGAGAATCATTGATCGGCTGCCTCCTGCATGTCCCCAGTGGGGACCGAGCCTGAAACCCTGGCATGTGCCCTGGCCAGGAATCAAGCCATGACCTCCTGGTTCATAGGTCAAGGCTCAACCACTGGGCCACGCCAGCCGGGCTCATCCCAAACAGTTACAGGTGAGGACTCCGAGGCTCAGAGACGGGGGCACGGCCGGCTAGCCAGCAGCAGAATGAGCATGCAACCTTCCCTCTGTGAAAGGCTCCCCTCTGTGAGATGCTCCCCTCTGTGAGATGCTCCCCTCTGAGATGCTCCCCTATGTGAGATGCTCCCCGCTGTGAGAGGCTCCCCTCTGAGATGCTCCCCTCTGTGAGAGGCTCCCCTCTGAGATGCTCCCCTCTGTGAGAGGCTCCCCTCTGAGATGCTCCCCTCTGTGAGAGGCTCCCCTCTGTGAGAGGCTCCCCTGTGTGAGGTGCTCCCCTCTGTGAGAGGCTCCCCTGTGTGAGGTGCTCCCCTCTGTGAGAGGCTCCCCTCTGTGAGATGCTCCCCTCTGTGAGAGGCTCCCCTCTGTGAGTGGCTCCCCTCTGTGAGAGGCTCCCCTCTGTGAGGTGCTCCCCTCTGTGAGAGGCTCCCCTCTGTGAGATGCTCCCCTCTGTGAGAGGCTCCCCTCTGTGAGAGGCTCCCCTGTGTGAGAGGCTCCCCTCTGTGAGGTGCTCCCGTTCCAGGCACACACCTCACTCTCCTTTCAGGGCCGCAGTGTGATCTGGGACGGCTGCACAAGGTCACCTGGGCCACTCGGGGGGCAGTGGAGGTAACAGAAAGGCTGCAAAGAGAGCCAGGCTTGGGTCACAACCTAGTTCTGCTGCCTCACCCGATGAAAGCTCGGGCTTCCCGGACCTCGGCTGTAACTCAGAAATGACAATTAGGAAGAATGGTCTAGTCCAGCCGTGGGCAAACTACAGCCCGCGGGCCGGATCCGGCCCGTTTGAAATGAATAAAACTAAAAAAAAAAAAAAAGACCGTACCCTTTTATGTAATGATGTTTTCTTTGAATTTATATTAGTTCACACAAACACTCCATCCATGCTTTTGTTCCGGCCCTCGGGTCCAGTTTAAGAACCCATTGTGGCCCTCGAGTCAAAAAGTTTGCCCACCCCTGGTCTAGTCACAGGCTGGGATTGGGAGCTTAATGAGCTAATACACCTAAGAGGCTCGGCATGGGCAACACACGTTGACTATTAAAGCTACTGTTACCATGAAATTCCTGGAACCCCAGCGCAGGAGGGGGGAAGGGAAGGGTCAGCCTTGGGTGTGCTCAGAGGCCCTCTGTCCTGCCCTGTCTTTCCCTCTTTGGCTTTTCTTCCCTAGGTCAGAAAAGGGGGCGGTGGGGGGGGGGGAGAAAGGGGAAATCTGGTTTATAACTCCAGAAAAAGAAAACCAAACAGGGAAACTTCTGGAAAATTCTGTAACTTTAGACAGGAAAGAGGCCAGACTCCCGGCTGGGCCAGGATGGGCTGGCAGCCTCTCAGGCCTGGCTCAAGGAGGCCCTGGTGTGCATGTGTGTGTGTGTGTGTGTGTGTCTGTCTGTCTGTCCTCGTCCTCCATCTCCTCTCCCTCCAGCAGCGAGGCTGGAACCCCAGGAGATGCTGGGCTCCTTGCTGTGAGTCCTTGGCAGCTGCCTGTTAGCAACGAAGGCAGAGAGAGGCCCCTCCCCGCACTGAGAACCCTGATTGCACGGGGACAATTCTCCTGGCTCTCAGATCTGGGAGTTTCCTGAATGCAGTAATTACCATACACCCCTTAGAATGAAGTCGATGGCTTGGCCCCGCGCCAGGGGCTCTGTTGTCAGCACCCCTGGTCCCCAGCCACCCGCCAACCATGTCCCTCATTCCCCCTCCAAAGAGGTGTGTGAGCGGGTGATGGGGCCACAGTCAGCACACAGGCTGAAGTGTTGGGACAAGGGGCCCTGAGCAGCCTGGTTGGGTGGGGAGATCAGAGGGCCCAGGAAGGGGCAGTGACAGAGGGGAGAGGACAGGCTGGCGTCTTCGCTCCTGGAAGCCTATGATGGAAGAGGAGATTGTCTAGGTAACCCTCCCCCTGGCCCTCACCTCCTGCTCCCTCGCGGCCGGCTCACATCAAAGTGGGGGCCCGCTCCCCGTGCTCTGCTCCCTGAATGGGTCCAGGTCATCACTCCTGGCTCCTGGAGGCTGCTGATGGACGGATGGGAACAGCTCCCAAGTGCTGAAAGACAGGCTAGCAGAGCCTCCTCGCTCAGCGCTGGCCTCGCCTGGATCTCTGCGTGGGGGAGGCTGCCCCCCTGCCGCCCGCCCCTTCCCTGCCCCCACCCTCACAGCTCCCCAGGGCAGGCTGGGTAATTGTGTCAGGGGAGGGGGTGTGCAGCTAGCTCTGTCACTGGGGTTCAGAGGCCCACACATGCAGTGGGAGGTGGGTGAGAGGTGAGGGCCGAGGACGCCTAAATCCTCGTCAGAAAGGCTGTGGGAGCAGCGGAGTCCAGCGGGAGGCAGGGTGAGCCTGCCCTGGGTGAGCACCACCCAGGAAGGACGGAGAAGGGCAGGGCGCCAGCAGACGCACGTGTGCTGCAACTCTAATACATTGTGGCTTCCAAACTAGTCACCCTTATTTTCCCTCCATTATTTATTCTATAATATTTCGACCTGTAAATTAGTCAAAATCTCAACTATTGATCAGGGCTGACCAACAGGTGGAATGGAAATCATTACTACACTGAGCCCAAAGAAAACCAGCCCAGAGCTAAGAACTCTTGGCATTTTAGCGAAGCTGTGGTAGTAAGTGCATCTGTCCATGAGGCTTTTTGATAGTTGAGAGCAGTCTGATTATGCGTCCACATTCCTATCATGAACGTGCAGTACTTTGACGGCTGAGTGTTTGTGAGTCACATTCTATTTCAAATCCACTCGGGTGGCGAGTCCAAACCACAATCGGGAAGCCCTACTACCTCATTCCACCAGAGAACAGAAAACGACAAGTTTTCTACTAAAAAAGTAGGGACCGAAATTGACTTCGTTGGGGTAGCTGAAGTCAGGGTCATGAGGAGGTTAGAGAAAGACAGCAGAATCCTTTTGTGTAGGATACCCTATACTTGCTAAAACCTAGTCCCACTTAGAGTAGCTCCCCAAGAAAAGGGATCACACCTAGGAGGCTGCTGCCATCTCGTGGCCAGACCAGGAACTACCGTTATTTCTTGTTTTGCTTCATTCACATTAATACTGTAATAAAACTAAAATGTGCCCTATGAAATTATTTATATTCGACCCAGCACAACCCTAAAAATGTCAGCTTGCCCTAGCTGGTTTGGCTCAGTGGATAGAGCGTCAGTCTGTGGACTGAAGGGTCCCAGGTTTGATTCTGGTCAAAGGCACATGCCAGGGTTGTGGGCTCAGTCCCTAGTGTAGGGCATGCAGGAGGCAGCCGATCAATGATTCTCTCTCATCATTGAGGTTTCTATCTCTCTCCCTTCCTCTCTGAAATCAATAAAAATTAATTTTTAAAAAGTGTCAGCTTACCAAAAAATTTCATGGGGGGAGGAATAACCTTTTCAATAACTGGTGCTGGAATAGCTAGACCCACATGCAAACTTGGACCCTTTCATCATACGCTGAAATGAACTTAAACTGGATGGTAGACCTAAATGTAAAGTGAAAACTAAAAAACTACTAGAAAAAATATAGGAGGAAATCTCCAAGACTTTGGATTATGCAATGTTTTCTTAGGTCTGACACCAGAAGCACAACCCACAAAAAGGAAAAAATAAACGACATCAAAATTTAAAACCTTCATGTTGCAGATAATATAATCAGGAAAGTGAAAAGGCAGCCCACAGAAGATATTCACAAGTAATATATCTGGTTAAGGGACTGGTGTTCAGGATATAGAAAGAAATCTTACTACTTAATAATAAATAGGCAAATAATTTTTAAAATGGGCAAAAGACTTGGGTATTTCTTCAAACAAAATAGGGCATTATGCTATGTAAAATAAGTCAGAGAGAGAAAGACAAATATATCTTAGGAACTCACTTATTATATGGAATCTAAAAACAAAACAGAAAGCCCGGCTGGCTGGCGTGGCTCAGTGGTTGAGCGTCAACCTATGAACTAGGAGGTCACAGTTCAATTCCCGATCAGGGCACATGCCCGGGTTGTGGGCTCGATCCCCAGGGTGGGACATGCAGGAGGCAGCTCATTAATGTTTCTCTCTCATCACCGATGTTTCTCTCTCCCTCTGTGAAATCAATAAAAATATATTTTTTAATTGCTTTAGTTAGCAATATACAGGGAGATTTCACATAAACATCTGGATTTCCTGACTCTGAAAATAATTATAACAGCTGTTCCCACACAGCCACACCCAGACGGAGCCATCAAATGCCCTCTTCAGACAGCGTGTGTACCCTCACCACGTGTACACCTGCCCGCCCCACTCCTTGCTGTTATCTGCCTGCGTTTCTTTCCACTTTCCTGCTGTCACGCACCCATCCCGGGCCCCACGACCACTGGTGAAGCATGGCTCACAGGCTGGAGCTGGAGGGAATCCCTGAATTGTGTGTCTACAAAACCTGAGATGGAAAATGAAGCAGAAGGGCTTGCTCATGGTCCCGCAGCTCCACGAAGACAGTGACGGGCAGCTTCTGAATTTCTCCGTCCATCAGCACCAACCACACGCTTTCCAACCACAGGAGCCTTCCTGGTGGACCAAAAGCTTTATTGTTGGGTGAAAAGTGCCTGCTCACAGGTTCTGTGCTGCCGTTCTCCATTTCCAATTACTGACGCCACCTGCCTGGTCCTGGGCTCTCTTCCATTTTGGCAAGATGACCCCGAGGCAGGGAGACTTCCCACAGGCTTTCCCAGAATGTGGCCCAATAGCAGAAAATACACTTCAGTTTCCAGTAAAAGCCGTGAGCAGCTGGGGTCCTTCAACTCCTCACTTGGCTCTTCTGGAGTCTGTCCCACGGGAGAAGTTAGCCACGTCCATTCAACAAAGGGAAGAATTCAGGGCCAGTGCGCACTGTCCAGCTGTCTCCCCGGAGCTCCCAGGGGCCCAGGAGTCTCCCCGAAACTCCCAGGGGCCCAGGTGTCTCCCCGGAGCTCCCAGGGGCCCAGGAGTCTCCCCGGAGCTCCCAGGAGCCCAGGTGTCTCCCCGAAGCTCCCAGGGGCCCAGGTGTCTCCCCTGAGCTCCCAGGGGCCCGGCCGTCTCCCCTGACCTCCCAGAGGCTCAGCTTTGTTGCTTGTCTGGATCCTGACTCGGCAGCTCTAAGCCCAGGCGGCTCAGAGAGCGTACAAAGTATCGAGGGAGCCTGCAGACCAGGCTGAGCTCCTCGTTCCTGGACCCCAGGGCAGGCAGGACGAGCTGGCGGGCATGCAGGTGCAGAGGGAGGTGGCGGGCCTTCGACTGTGGCAGCCCCAGCTTCCGCAGAGTGCCGGCAGACAGCTTCTGCACAAAGAACAGAGGCCTTGTGAGAGCGGCGCCAGCAACAGTGCACCCTTGACCAAATGCAGGTCAGAAGCCTGGCACTGGAGGCCGGGACAGGAGCACCCCCGGGAGAGGCAGCATGGCAGCCTGCCGCAGAAGCACCAACAGGAAGGGCTGGGGACCCAGGTAGGAGCTCCCGCCACAGCAGGGAGGCCCGAATGGCCAGTTCTCTGCCCTCCACGGAATGGGCTGGGCACCAGGACAAGAAGCTCCCAGCATGCTCTTCAGCAGCATGAAAGGGGACTATGAGCCTTCAGAGAGCCTCGTATCCCCACAGCCTCCTAACAAAACCGGAGTCCTGCCCGGCTAGCGTGGCTCAGGGGCTGAGCATCAACCTATGAACCAAGAGGTCACAGTTCGATTCTCGGTTGGGGCATATGACCGGGTTGCAAGCTTGATCTCCGGTGTGGGGCGTGGGGGAGACAGCCAATCAATGATTCTCTCTCATTGTTGATGTTTCTATCTCTCTCTCCCTCTTCCTTTCTCTGAAACCATTAAAAAAAAAATATATATATATATATATATATTTTTTAAAAAACCCAAAATCTGAGACAAATCACGCAGCAGAAAGGTTTGCTGAAGCCCTGAGGGGCATGAGGGCAGCAGCGGGCTGCTCCTGTTCTCCCTACGCCGGTAACTGGTGCTGCCGCGTCTGGCGCCCCTCGGTACGTCCTGCTGTGACTCACCAGGGGTTTCGCACGGGGAGGCCCAAGTTCTGCCCCACAGTCGGCTACAATTCGGGTCAAACCCATGTTACCTGGGGGGCCAACTTATTCCAGTCCGAGTACTTGTGATCGCCAAGGATTGGGCAATCCAATCCAAAAGACAGGTGAACGCGAAGCTGATGTTTTACTCCTTTAAGAAAAAGAGAGAGAAGACTCGTGAGTGGCGACAGAAACAGTGCCACTGGCAGCATCTGCTTCTAATCCATTAACTCAAAGCACAGTAAGCTGGCAAAGCCCCAACTACATTCAAGGATAAAGAACAATATAACAACCTATAAGCTATTAGGAAGCAAACATTATAAATACTGTTACACCCCCAATTTCCCCTCCCCCCACAGTCCCCTTTCCGCCACAGACAGCCATTAGCATCAACCTGGTGTCTATCTCTGCCATGCTGGGTTTTCAAAAAATAATTTTATTATATAACTCAATAGTATTGTCTTACTTTTTTTTTATTGTGGCAAAATATATATAACATAAAAGTTACCATTTGAACACTTTTAAGTGTACAGCTTAGTGGCCATAAGTATATTCACACTGTTGTACAACCAGCACTACCATCCATCTCAGAAATTTTGCATCGTCCTGAACTGCAAATGTACCCATTAAACACTAGCTTCCCATCTCCTCCTCCCTCCAGCCCCTGGAACCACCATGCCTCTATTAGGTTGACCACTCTAGGTATCTCATATCACTGGAATCTTCTATATATATAAAAGCCTAAGCAATAGTTACGACTGGTCAACCGATTGCTATGATGCTCACTGACCACCACACCAGGGGACAGACGCTCAATGAAGGAGCTGCCCCCTGGTGATCAGTGCGCTCCCATAGCCAACCTCCTGCAGCCAGACAACCTCCCACGGTCTCCCCCCTCCCCCGCCGGCTGCCCCAATCGGGACTGGGAAGACGGCCCCAATCAGCCCCAACTGCTGGCCAGGCTGAGGGACCCTACCCGTGCACGAATTCGTGCACCAGGCCTCTAGTCGTACAATATTTGTCCTTTTGTGCCTGGCTTATTTCACTCAGCATATTGCCCTCAAGGTCCCTCCTTGTTGCAGCACGTGTCAGCATTTCCTTCCTTTTTAGGGCTGTATAATATTCCACTGTGTGGATATACCACACTGTTCATCCATTCATCTGTCAGTGGACATCTGGGATGCTTTCATTTGGCTACTGTGAATAGTGCTGCTAGGAACATTGGTGTGCAAGCATCTTTTGAATCCCTGCTTTCAATTCTTTTGGATGCATACCCAGGGGTAGAATTACTGGATCACATGGTAATTATATGCTTAATTTTTTTGAGGAACCACTTGGCACTATTTTAAATAAGTGTAAACAAACTATTTATATCTCATTGCTACCTACTGTTGTTGCTTTTTGTTGTCTGTTTTTTAATATTTATTTTTATTGATTTCTGAGAGGAAGGGAGAGGGAGAGATAGAAACATCATTGATGAGAGAAAATCACTGATCGGCTGCCTCCTGCACTGGGGATCGAGCCCACAACCCAGGTATGTGCCCTGACTGGGAATCGAACCCTGATCTCCTGGTTCATAGGTCGATGCTCAACCACTGAGCCACGCCGGCCGGACAGCTACCTACTCTTTTTAACTATTATCTCTCCTGGAGCTCCCAGCCTCTCCAACAAGTCAGCTGCAATTCTACCCCCACAATACCAGCTGCTCAGAAGGGCAGAGCCCAGCAGCCCTGGGAACCCTGCAGGACAGCGGCACCTCCCACCGTGGAGTGGCAGCACCCTCACCAGTAACAGGATGGAGCTCCAACAGGGCGGAGGAGACGGTGCTACTCAGCACCTGGTACTGCGTCACAGCCACGTGCGCGCTCCGGCTGGTCCGCATTCTCACCATCTTCCCATTGTCCATGCGGTAGCTTGGGGACAGCGTCATCTGAAGCCAAAGAAATCCAGATGTGATTTCAACGGACAAGCAGAAAACCTGTCCTCCCGGGAGGCGGCTCACCCACCTTGTGGTGCTGCTGCTGCCCTTGCACCTCCTTCTCCACGATGGGGATATCCACGACGCCTGCTGAGGGCACGGGGACGCGCACCGTGATGGCCCTGGGGGGACACAAGAGTGAGCGAGGCATTCCTTGGATTTGGCTGCTTGGAGGTCTGCACAGCGGACCTGCTGTGGTCCGTGCCTAAGATCAGAGGGGCCCAAACCATCTCGTGGTAGAGGGCTTGGCCTGAGAGCTTGATATTCTTCTTACAGCATAGCTCTTTTACTCCTCAAGGAACGTATGTTCATTGTAGAATATATGGGGAGGGGAAACAGAAAAATATTATACTGATAACATGGTCTTTCATGCCAGCCTTTAAAAACGAGTACGTACAGTTTAAAGTAAAATTAGTGTGGTTTTCGTATCCTCTTTTTTGTAAATAATAAAAGGTGGTAAGTTCTGATTGCATATGAAGCAAATACAGTGGGGCCTTGACTTACGAGTGTCCCGACTAACGAGTTTTTCGAGATACGAGCTGTCTCTCGGACGATTTTTTGCTTTGAGTTGCGAGCTAAAATTCGGGTTACGAGCCAGCTTCAGATACCCCACCACTAGTTGGCGCGGCAAACGTCACACTGAACGCCACAACATCAGCCCAGCATCACGTGTCTCACTTGTTCACTTTCTGATTTGACATACGAGTAATTTGAGTTACGAGCTCCGTCACGGAATGAATTAAACTCTTAAGTCAAGGCCCCACTGTAAATGAGCTGAATGAAAAACTCACAGGCCCATACCTGCCCGCTTTGCCAGGCAGATAAGACAGGGAGGAACTGTGCGCAAAGAAGTCCTGGAAACCACAGCCACACTCAGTAAGTCCTCCCGATCAGTCTGTCGGAGGCCTCTCCCCACCACATCATGGTCATGGTCACAGTCACAGTCCGACAGAGGGCTATTTAATCTGTCCTGACGCTCAAGCCTCTTCCAGGGCAATCACAGGAGTCCCCTGGTTCTAGGTGGCCTACCCCAGAGTCACTGACCAAGGGGGCAAAGCCCACTCAGACACATTTCACATCCTGGACGCCCACTTCAGGCTGACAGCCGTCGGGGCGGCTGTGACGCGTCATCCTACTTAAGCCTGAGTTGTAACTACTAGAGCATCCTTCCTGGTGACCTAACATCACTGCTCAAAAACGCTGTCGGTGAATATTCCCCGAATGTGAACAGGCCCTGATTCAGACAGGTACTAATTCTATGCAGATGAACAAGACAGAAGTCCCTGCTCCCAAGGAATTCACAGTCTAGTAAGAAGAGTCAAACAAGTAGCTATAATATAACAAGTTGCTATTGGCAAAAGCTAGCCAATGGTTCCTCCTATGTTCTTTTTTTTTTTTTTAAATCTTTATTGTTCAGATTATTACATTTGTTCCTCTTTTTTCCCCCCATAACTCCCCTCCTTCCAGCTCCCACCCCACCCTCCACCCTCACTCCCCACCCACTGTGTTCATCCATAGGTGCATGATTTTTGTCCAGTCACTTCCCGCATCTCCCACACCCCTTTTCCCCCCAAGAATAGTCAGTCTATTCCCTTTCTATGTCCCTGATTCTATTATAATCACCAGTTCATTCTGTACATCAGGTTATTTATTCACTTGATTCTTAGATTCATTTGTTGATAGATGCATATTTGTTGTTCATTATTTGTGTCTTTACCTTTTTCTTCTTCTTCCTCTTCTTAAAGGATACCTTTCAGCATTTCATATAATACTGGTTTGGCGGTGATGAACTCCTTTAGCTTTTCCTTATCTGTGAAGCTCTTTATCTGACCTTCAATTCTGAATGATAGCTTTGCTGGATAAAGTAATCTTGGTTGTAGGTTCTTGGCATTCAGCACTTTGAATATTTCTTGCCATTCCCTTCTGGCCTGCAAAGTTTCTGTTGAGAAATCAGCTGACAGTCGTATGGGTATTCCCTTGTAGGTAATTGAGCCTCTTTCTCTTGCTGCTTTTAAGATTTTCTCTTTGTCTTTTGCTCTTGGCATTTTAATGATGATGTGTCTTGGTGTGGTCCTCTTTGGATTCCTTTTGTTTGGGGTTCTCTGCGCTTCTTGGACCTGTAAGTCCATTTCTTTCTCCAGATGGGGGAAGTTTTCTGCCATTATTTCTTGAAATAGGTTTTCAATATCTTGCTGTCTCTCATCTTCTGGTACTCCAATAATTCTGATATTAGGCCGCTTAAAGCTGTCCCAGAGGCTCCTTATACTATCTTCACACTTTCGGATTCTTTTTTCATTTTGCTTTTCCAATTGGGTGTTTTTTGTCGAATCTTTGGTTTGATTCTTTTGCTCGTCTGGTCTGCTATTGGGTATAATATTCTTTATTTCAGTCCGTGTATGCTTACTTTCTAATTTCTTTATCGTAGCATCGAGGGTCTCATTAGTTTTCGTGAGGCTCTGCACAAATTTATGGCAAGCCCTCAAAATTGCGATTCTTAGCTCCATATCCTCCATTTCTGTCATGCTTTTTTGTCTCCGCATCTTTTATGCTTTCTTGGTGCACCCCCTTGTGGTCTCTGTGCGCAGTCTTGTTCTAGCCAAGCCTTAATTGTTGTAGTTAACACTAGAGGGATTTGACCAGCAGACCGACTGGCTGTAGGATTCTGGGGAGGCGCTAGTCCTGCCCTTGCCTGAGGCGATCGGCAAATGTCTGTGCGCAGTGCTTGGGCGGGGCGGGCTCAACAGGGCGGGGGGAGGGGGCAGCTATGGCCGCTCTCAGTCCGTCCCCAAGGGCTCTGCCTCTCTGTCCCAGCAATCGCTGCAAACCTCGGAGGGGCCGTAGCCAGACAGTCCCGCTTCTCCCGTTTGAGTCAGGGTCCCTAGAGACTCGCCCGGATCTGTAGCCCAGAGTCTGAGACTCACTCCTGAGTGAAAACGACAACCGCGCCCTCAGCCACCAGCCCGCTTTGCGCGTGCACCGCCGCACCACCGTACCTTTAAATTTTCCACACTGCGCCTCCTCTGTGCGTCGGACTGCTGTTGTTTTTGCTTCTAGTTGAAGAGTCCCTCCTCAGCCAGCCTTCCTGTGGTTCTGGTTGATGACCGTTCTGACCTTTAGCTGTATTTTTGAAGTGGTTGTTTACAGCGGCGGTCTCCGGTGTTTACCTACGCCGCCATCTTCGATTCTCCCGGTTCCTCCTATGTTCTACTTGCAACTTCTACTTCCTGCACCTTGTGGCCTACCTTCCCAGCTCTATCTACCACCACTCATCACCCGACTGGACTGTATGCCTCACTCCTTTGTGCCTGCCATTCCCACAATCTACAACACCTTTCTTCACCTTGTCGATCAAATCCTATTCATTCATCAAGACCCAATTAATTGATTTCAACTCTTCTGTGAAGCCTATTACTGAGAATGGTTACCCATACTGAACTTTCATGGACGATTTTCACAAATAACATAGCAATTTTTTATAGACTTATATTTTGATTACTTGCATACATAATAGTCTTGGTTTTCCATCTTTCAGCTTTTCCTATGAGCTCGGTACTGTGTTAAACACTTCACATGCATTACCTCACCCAAAAAGAATACTTAAAAATCAAGTAGAAAATAATAAACAACCCAACAGAAAGTGAGCAAAAGAAATAAGTCTGTTTACAGAAAGGGAAACTCAAAATAGACAATAAACACGAAAGACAGTCAACAGACAATAGGGTGGTGAAGGCCTGGGATGGGGTGGGGGCTGGGTGGACGGGGTCCAAGTGGGGGAAAATGGGGGGTTTCTGTAATACTGCCAACAATAAAAAAAAGTACACAGGCAAACTGAAAATAAAACACCCTTTAAAAAAAATTTTTGTTTTTTACCCATCTGAGTGGTAATCCTTTTAAAAACACTTTGGTCAGACAAGAGAGGAGGTGAACACTCACCCCTGGGGGAGAGAGTGAAAGCTGACAAACCCATTTTGGAGAGCAATTTGGATAGTTAAGTATTCAAATTTAAACTGTATGTACCTTCCACTCAGCAATTCCATTTCTAGGAATTTGTCCTGAAGATACACTCACATATTCTCCGCAAAAGGACTGAAAAGTGGGATATTACCTAAACATCTGCAATGAGGAAATGATGGTGTGTCCACACCATGGAATACGATAGAGCCATAGAGGAGCCAGGTCTAAAAGCACAAAACGCTCTCCGAGATACACTGTCCCCGTGAGAAGGGCGGGATGCAAGCAATGCGAAATACGCTGCCACACAGTAACACGCTTCTCCATGCCCCGTGAACTCGGGAAGTCCATTCAGGACTCTAGCAATAGAGACTGCCTCTGGAAAAGGAAACCGAGTAGATGGGGGACAGGAGTAGCTTTCATTTTTTGCTCCTGTATCTTTCTTCTATTAAAAACTGAGGGAACCCTGTATGCACTAACATGGAAGGATCCCCAAGTCACAGAGTTAAGTGGGAAAAGAAAGTACAATGTATGTCGTACAGTGTGATATACACATGCACACATACGTGTGTGTGTGTGTGTGTAGATACACATACATACATACTGTATATACTACACACATATACATAAATATGTTGACACAGGACGGGAGGTATAAAAACCAAACTGCCCCAAGGGAAGGAACAGAAATGACAGAGTGGATGGATTCTCCGGGAGTTCTTTGCTTTATTTTTGTCATTTGACTATTTGACCGCAGAAATCATGTATTACTTGTATAACTTAACTTTCAATGGTCTTCACGTATAGCCATTATTAGGAGCGACTACTCTATCAGACTCTAATGCTCAGAGTACTAAGTCTGCTTCCTACACCTTTCCAATGGCCACAGGTCCTAGCACACTGCCTCCTATTAAAGGAGTGGCCACTGTACGAATGCATGACTAGAAGGGATGCCTTCACGTCTACCGCCTCTACCGCTATCAGCGGGCTCCATACCAGTACTTCTTCACCACCTGACGGGTTCTAAACAGCTCTTGGACCTGGTGTGCCACCTCCTTGTCCCGAGCCAACACCATGACGCCTGTAGTTTCCTTGTCCAGCCGGTGGCACAGATGCAGGGGCTCTGCCTTGTGGCCATGAAGCACCTTGGCCAGGATAGGGAGGACATCACTGATGCAGAGCTGGACCCCAGGGCCACCTACGATGGGAAAAGACAGAGATTTGAGTGGCCAGGAAAAGACCCCACCAAAGAACTCTGCTTGGGAAAGAAAGCCCTTACTGGATTAACTGTCAACGCCTCCCAGGGCCTTATCCAGGGACTCCCAACATCCTTATGCCAAGGAGCTTGCTAGAAAGGAACCTCAGGTCCCCAGCCCAGACTATCCATCAAAATCTGCATTTTAATAAGATGTCCAGCCCTAGCTGGTTTGGCTCAGTGGACAGACTGTCGGCCTGCAGACTGAAGGGTCCCAGGTTTGATTTCGATCAAAGGCACATGCCTGGGTTGCGACTTGGTCCCCAGTGGGAGGCCTGCAGGAGGCAGCCAGTCAATGATTCTCTCTCATCATTGATGTTTCTATGTCTCTCTCCCTTCCTCTCTGAAATCAATACAAATATATTTTTTTAAAAAATAAAAGATGTCAAAGTAACTCATATGCATATTAAACTTTGAGACATACTACCCTAGAGCATGGATAGGGATTTCTCCGCAGATACAAATATTCTTTAATCCTCTTATGTACTATACATGCACTCACACTAAAATCAGCAACTAAAACGAGGAGGCCTGATCTTTTACTATGTAAACAAAGGCTGGAGAATTTGCTAAGTTGAGTGAGAAATGTAAGATCCTGAGGCCCTCCTGAAGCATCACAGGAGAGCTGAGAGCTGCTGGGGTGAGACATTCTTAGGTCCCACTCTGTGTTCTCTCCTAACTACCATGAGCTTGGACAGGTTGTTTAATCTTTCTAACTTTCAGTCTTCTCATCTATAAAATGTAAATGTCCGTATTATAATTATCTCATGGGAGTTGAGAAGACAGGAAACTACCGTGAAAGTCAACAGAGAAAAAAATCCATACGAAGCACTTGGCAAGGTTTAATTCCTTCCCTTTATGTACAACCTTCTCCATACCTTCCAAAAAGCATTCTTCTTCCAACTAAAAGATGCCGCCCCCGCTCCCCCCCGCCAAGCCCATACTTTTTCCATCTTTCCTGACTAACTCCAGCTGTCTGACACATTCAACATTTACTCAAAAGCATTTGCGTGTCCATGAAGTTCTAGGTCCCATGGGGTTTTGTTTTGTTGGGTATTCTCTCTCTCTCTCTCTCTCTCTCTCTCTCTCTCTCTCTCACACACACACACACACACACACCATATAATTTTTTCTTATATGTTATTTCCTCTCACCCAGTTTTGCTGGAAAATAACCTGAAGACAAGAATCACACAGCCTTTATATTCTTCTACACAATCCCTGTGGAGGTCTGCACAGGGATTCCACAAATCACTGCTGCCAGATGTTTGGAAGCTGTCTTATTGATCTGTTTCCTCAATAGTGCCTTATATAGGACAGTACTCCACGAACATTTAAATTATTTTGAATGCAAGGCTGCTGCGAGCCCCCGAAGTGACATCTGAGTGTTGCCCCTAATTGTAGCAGAGAGCAGCAGCGGCCTCCCTCCCTTTCCCACGTGGTCCTTACCATGCACAGGGAGACCATAGGGCTTATTGATGACCACGAGGTCCTTGTCCTGGTGGACGATCCCTCGGCTCAGGGCCTTAGCGAGCACGTTGGGGTGGACTCGTTGCAGCTGCTGCGTGAACCGCACTAGTTCGTGCACTCTCCGCTGGACAGGGTTTTTGAGCTCCTACGGGGTGAGAGAAAGCGATGGGAAATGCCTGATGGGGAAGACCTTCAAGAAGCCTGGGTGGGCATCTGGGCAAGGAGGGCATCCCTGAACCTTTGCAGTAAGACTCGCGCCTTCCCCCAGTAAATTGAGAGCGGGGATGCTCAGCGCCGAGCCCGCGGGAGCCAAAGACCAGCCCACAGGAAGGCACCGCACGCTGCAGACCTCTCCCTCCGCTTTCTCCCCCTTCTCCACCACCGACCGGGTCCTTTCCTTGCATTCTCTCAGAGGACCCTCGCCCGCCTGGGGAACCAGAGCGCACTGCCTCTTGGGAATTGTAGTCTTTCCCGCCGGACTCACCGGCTCCTTCTTCGCCTTTTGTTCCTGTTTCTGGGCTCGGAGCTTCTCTGCTAACGTTGGGCGTCCAGGGGCTTAGAGGCAGCAGCAGCGGCGGTACAAAATGGCTTTGGGACGAGACAGAGGAGACTGCCCCCACCCCGCCCGGAACCCCGAACCCGGAGGCGCAACACGCCCCAGCTGGGCGCCGCCATCTTGCCGAGGAGGGCGGGGCGAGTCGAGACCCCCGGACTAGGGAGGCGGGCTGCGCGGGTCACGTGGGGCGGAGGGGGCGGGGAAACCTGGGCCGAGTCACGTGAGCGTGCACGCCGAGCGCTCCTGCGCCGGCCGTTAACTGCAGTTAGAGCAGCCGGCGCAGGGAGAGGAGGACGCGGTGAGTACGCGGGGCAGCCCGGCCAGGGCTGGGCAATGCCGGCTCCCCGAGCGTTCACTTCGCGTCGCAGGATCTTTGTCTCGGAGAGCACTGCCCCGGGAGGCCGTTTTTCCCCGCGGGAGGCGATACCACGCCAAACCCTGTCCGCCTCCGCGGAGCGATGCTCCCAGACGCTCTCCCCGGAGCCTCCCGAGGCGCCGGCTGGTCCGTCCTGGCAACCGCGTCCGCGGGGCTTGGCGGGGCTCCGGGGGCGCGTCCGGGCCCCGACCGTCCATCTTCCTCACCGCTCGACCCGCGGAGATGCCCGGCCGTGCCTGTCACCTCCCGGCTCGCAGCCTCTTTGTCATACGTAGTAGCCGGTTCTCTCCCTGGGATGATGGGGGGCTGGGGGGAGCCCTCGCGTTAACCCTGGGGCCCCAGACGGGTTTCCTCGCTGGGGAACCCCTGGCGTTTCTTCTGTCCTCCCTCGGGAATGCATTTCTCGCAGCCGCCTCTCCCCCTGCCCTGTCGCTGCTCCTTCCGAAGGAGAGGCTGAGACTGGCCCCTTTCCGTTCCCTTCCTTTTTTCTTCTTCTTCCATATTTCGTAACCGCCCCAAACCCTCTTCTCTCCCCGTCTTCCTGAGGTGTAATGTCGGGGTTCTCGTGCCCAAACTGGAAGCGACTTCCTCGGACTTGGCTGCGAGGGTGGCCGGGAAGATGGACGGGGGTGGGTGGGGAGGGCGATGTGAGAAATAACACGGTGGGACCCACCTGCCGCTGGGTCGGGGGGAGGCGAAGGCCGGGTTCGGAGAACTGGGGGGATGCGCCCCGGCGACCGAGGGAGGAGGGAGCGGTGTGTGGAGGTTGCTCAGGGTGGAGGCCGCCCGAGGAGTCGGGGTGGGTCGTGGAATGGGGTTCGCGCCCTACCTACCCCCCCCCCAAAAAAAGGGGGATTGGCAGAAGGGAGCCCCGTGGAGCTAGAAATAAACCTGAGCAGGTGAGTGGGGCCAGGCCATGGGCGGCGTGAAGTTGAGGAGTTTGAGCGGGATGTGGTGAGCAGGGAGGGGTCGGAGCTTCTGGAGCCGGCGAGGGGCTCGTGCACCGGGAATCCCAGGAACGAGGCTGGCCCCCGCCGTCCCGTCCTCTGCGTTTGAGTGGGTGTTGAGCTGTCCATGTCATCAGATGGACCGTTGAGAGCCCTAGCCGGTTTGGCTCAGTGGATAGAGCGCCGGCCTTCTGACCGAAGGGTCCCAGGTTCGATTCCGGTCAGGGGCATGTACCTTGGTTGCGGGCACATCCCCAGTAGGAGGTGTGCAGGAGGCAGCTGATCGATGTTTCTAACTCTCTATCCCTCTTCCTCTCTGTAAAAAAATCAACAAAATACATATTTTTAAAAATGTACCATTGCCGAAACCAGTTTGGCTCAGTGGATAGAGCGTCAGCCTGCGGACTGAAATGTCCCAGGTTCGATTCCGGTCAAGGGCATGTACCTGGGTTGCGGGCACATCCCCGGTAGGAGATGTGCAAGAGGCAGCTGATCGATGTTTCTAACTCTCTATCTCTCTCCCTTCCTCTCTGTAAGAAATCAATAAAATATATTTAAAAAAAAATAAAAATAAAAATGTACCATTGGCCGCTGCTGCTGAACTGTGAGCCCCTTAAGGACTCGTTCGTGTTTTTACTCCCACATCTGGCACAGGGTAACCTGGAAGGTTCATTAGATGAAGTGCATCAGAGACATGAACATTTTGATTTGTCTTCGTTCTGTCATTTTTTTGACCTGAAGAATGGAGATGTCTGCAAAGAGTAGGAAAGGAGGGGTGTGTGTGTGTGTGTTTCTGTAATAAGACAGAGGATTGGGATAGAAATGCAAAGAATTACCAGGGAGTTTGGGAAGCAACTTCCCTCTCTCCTTCTGCCCACCCCATCCCTTCTGCAAATTCACAGGGAAGACATGACCTGTGAAAGTGGAGACGTCCCACCCTACAAGGATGATTATGTTTTACTGATACGCTCCGACCCAAGTTCTAATTTCACTGAAAGGTTGCACATCACATATTATTTAGGTACATGAAGACTTTTTTCCCCCAAGGACTCTGAAACTTGGACATCAGGACTTTAATTCACATCACTATGTTAATTACAATGACCGTTTCGGATATAGGACTTTTATGGTTTTGTGGGGACTGGGAAAAACTATTTCTACCTTAATTTGTCCTTGATGGCAGTAAAGAAATGATACCTGTTCTTGCAGAATTGGCCTTCTGTGGCAGGAAACAAAATGAAGCACCAACTCAGATGTCATTGCTGGTGACACAGAGCTTGTGTTCTTGGGTTTCAGTTTAACCCAAGACAACACTGTAGCACCCAAGAATAAAAACACTGGTCACTTTTTTCTGGAGAAGGAACTTCTAGATTTTTGTTGTTGAAACGTCATAAGAAAACTTTGAAGAATTCAATGTCCTTGTTTTGCTTGTTATCAGTCTTAGCCAATATGGGTACAGAAGTTACAACTTCCCTAATGTTTCTCCTATGAGTCTAGGCATTTGGTGATTTAAAGTAGAGTTGCTAAGTGCATAAGAATTTATGCAAATATGATGTCTATCTTTTGTTTTTTAAAGCTATTTTGCCTCCTTCCTCAATCAGCTGATCCTGCCTTAGGCAGTTTATTTGTTCCACTTCTGTAGCAGTCTCACATTCTGTGTTTGGTTGACTCATCTGGACTGTTTTCTCAGTACAAGGAAGAAAATTCTATTTGTGGTGTTTTCATTCTTATAGAGTTCAAAGGTGGCATATTTACATATATTTTAAAATTTTATTTATTGGGGTAACATTGGTTAATAACAAGTTTCAGATGTACAACTTTTTTTGTTAAAAGCAATGGCGTTTATTGATTTTTCTTTTTGTAAAAAAATATATTTCTTTATTGATTTCAGAGAGGAAGGGAGGAGAGAGATAGAAACATCAATGATGAGAATCATTGATTGGCTGCCTCCGGCACACGCCACACTGGGGATGGAGCCCGCAACCCAGGCATGTGCCCTTGGCTGGAATTGAACCTGGGACCCTTCAGTCCGCAGGCCGATGCGCCATCCACTGAGCCAAGCCAGCTAGGGTGATTTTTCTTTTTTTAAGGGAGAGGGAGGGGGGGAGAGAAAGACATTGATTTGTTTCACTTATTGCTACATTCATTGGTTGCTTCTTGTATGTGCCCTGACCAGAGATCAAACCCGAAATCTGGGCGCATCCGGATGATGCTCCATCCAACTGAGCTACCTGGCTGTGGCAGGTGTACCACTTTTTAATATGACATCTGTGGACTCGTTTATGTGCTCATCACTCGAAGTCTAGTCTCCTTGCATCACCATATATTGTCCTCCGTTATCCTCTTCCTCTCTGGCAACCACTACTTACAGATTTTGCTATATCATATATATCAAGTGCCCCCAAAATAACAATATAAAGAACTTAATTCATTTTTAAGGATGTTTCCTGATCTTCAAAAACAAAGCTACCTTTTTATTTCACAGATATAAGGACTACTAATAAAGGAAGTTGTGTTTAAATATCACAAATTTAAGTTTAATTAGTGGCATAAGGTTAAATGCTGGCTTCTCAAACAATGATTTGCTAGTTGCATATTAACCAGCAATTCAGTTTCCCCTGAGGAGCAGGAAGTACTTGGACATTGTTTTATGGTTTTAGAGAGAGTCAAAGAAGCAATTAGCGGGAGCTCTGGAGGTGTCCTAGAAAGTGCATTTGTTGGGCCCAGCTGGTGTGGCTCAGTGTTGAGCGTTCACCTTTGAACCAGGAGGTCACCATCTGATTCCCAGTCAGGGCACATGCCCAGGTTGCAGGCTCAATACCCAGGACTGGGTGTGCAGGAGGGAGCAGATCAATGATTCTCTCTCATCATTGATTTTTCTATCTCTCCCTTTCTCTCTGAAATCAATAAAAATTCTATATAATAAAAGCATAGCATGCAAATTGTCCCCTCAACCGGAGTTCTTTCGGGAGTTCTACCAGGGGGCGGACTGGCCGGAAGAAGGGAAGGAGGCCCCAGCCAGCAGCTGCTAGAGACCCTACCAGTGCACAAATTTCATGCACTGGGCCTCTAGTATATCACTAAAAAAATAAAAATAAAAAGTACTGTTGGGAGCCAGAGATCTGGGAATTAGCACCAGTTTAGCTGCTTGTGAGCTTAAATAATTAGGGCTTCAGTTTTTTGTCTTTTAAAAGGAGATCCTTATAGCTTTAAGCTTCATTCTATAAAGTTTTTCACTAACATTTAAGTAATTCTCTTTCTTAACAAGTGGAATTTATTTCAGACTTATCTTGAGTACATTTAGCATTGGCATAGAGAACCATGATTGCTCTTTACCCCAGAATTTAAACTTATGCCAGTGAGCTAACATTTATATTTGGAGGTTACTTTATTGAGGGTTGTTGGAATACACCTTAAGATTTCCTAAGTGGGGCATGACAGAGGGAGTGCAGACAGAAAAAAAAATATGTTAGAGCCCTGGCCTGGTAACTGTTGGTTACAGCATCGTTCTGATATGCCAAGGTTGTGGGTTCGATCCCTAGTCAGGGCACATACAATGAATGCATAAATCAGTGGAACAACAAATCAATGTCTCTCTATCTTTCTCTCCCCCAAAAATAAATAATTAATTAAAAGAATATTAGAAATCAATAGTATAGACCTATACCATGGCTGTTAGTGCTTTTTTCTATACCAGCATTTTAAAGAAATTCTGTTGTACTGATTCTGTTAGCCCTACATATTTTTAATCTTTTGAGTGATGATCAAAGCAGGTCTGGCTTAAACCAGTACTTCCTAAACTTTTTCATATCATGACACATGTGGAAATAATTGTTGCTTCAAAGAGGAAAACTGGAGGCAGCCCACAGAAGACAGCTGGCCTGGAAGCGGTGGCTGTGCCCAGTCCCCACATGACCAACCTCAGCCTGTTTCTTCATATGAGCAATGGCGTTAATAACCCGTATCTAGTAAGATTGCTTTGACGAGCCACGAGATAAATATACATGGTGTCCAGATACTCAAAGTATTAATAGCATTTCATGATTATAAGTTAAAATAAGATCATTACATTAGAGCATTTTCAAGACTGTAAAGAGCTGTGTATTTTATGGCATTTATATAAATGAAGATGACCAAGGTATCTTATGGGAAAAGGGCTATACACTGGAAGGGTGAATGTGGAGACCATGTTTCCAGAACATGAACAGTGGCTACTCACCAAGTACACAGTCAAAAGCCAGAGGATATCAGGATCCCTAGAGAAATTCAAGAAGGTATTTGCAACATATAGTTGCTTAAGTTGAATAAACCTATTCTTTGATTACTTGAAAATTTAAACAGGAAATTATAGATGTGGATTGTTGTGTTTTCCTTGTTTACGATTGGAACATGCTCTGTTGGCTCTAAGGATCCTGTTAATTTAATGAAGATAATTTCCAGTAGCTGATACAAGGAGAGCTGAGCCGTAAGCTGATTTAGAAAACCAGATCCACACTGAGTTTACTGGTCCCAGTGTTAGCTAACACTGTGCTGTGGTACCAAGCAAACAGAAGCTCCTTCTCCAGAAAAAAGTGACCAGGGGTTTTTCTTAGGCACTGTAGTGTGTATGTGGGTTAACCTTCTTGTCAGCATTTTCCCAACTTGCTTGATGGTAAGACTCACCTGAGGTACTTTTACTAGTAAATGTACAGAGCACTCCTCTAGAAATGTTGAATCTGTAGATTCTGAGTTGGCCCAAGGATCAGATTCCCCTGGTCTTGCCTGCCTAGCAAGCACTCAGGGGCCTGGGCTAAAAGTTCTCTTGTTGATGAATACACCACACAAAAGGTAAGGTTACTTGAAAACGTAGAGCGAAACATGGCAGATTTTAAATGTTGCCGTTTTCCCCCCTTTTTTTTGGGTTAGTTCTCACCCAAGGATATTTTTCCATTGACTCTTAGAGAGAGTGGGAAATATCGATGTGAGAGACACCTTGATTGATTGAGTGCTTCCTGTACGCGCCAGGGATCGAGCCTGCAACCTAGGTATGTGCCCTTGACGGGAATCAAACCCAGGACCCTTCAGTCCCCAGGCCGATGTTCTATCCACTGAGCCAAATTGGCTAGGGCTTTCCCTTTTTTTAATTTTTTTATCAAAGTAATTCAGTATATGGTTTAAAGTCAGATAGTATTAAAAGACTTACAGTGGGGGGAAAACAAAAACCATGCTCTCCATTTTCCTCACCTCATAGTCTCATTTCTTAGGGGCAACCACTCAATTATTTCCTTCTTTCTGCAGGTGTTATCCTCATATTTCACAATCATCTGCTATGTTATTATTTCTCGTCTTTTCCCCCATTGTTTGGCTTTTTGATTTCTGGCTGTGGTAGATTAGGACTTCGTTCTTCCACTCCCCCATTTCCCTGCCTTTCCACATCCTCCACCCCTGTCACAGCTATATTGTAATTTTTGATTAAAACAAGCAGTTTTTCTGTGTTCACACAACTCTGCCAAATATCATTCAACCATTGAGGCAGGTGACCTATCTCAGTTCTGCTCTTCCTTGTGTTTAGGTTTACCTTTGCCTGCTTTTCTCGCATCTTGACTGTTGCTGTTTTCCCAACACTTCAAAATATTTGTCACATTCTTAGCAGTAATATTTCCTGCAAAATATTTGTCACCTTCTTATCAGTAACATTTCCTGTGAGCTGAGATGTATCACTTCCATTTTTATTTTATTTTATTTTATTGGAACAACAAATTGATGCCTCTGTATCTCCTCCTCCTCCTCCTCTACTCTTTTCTATCAGGAACTACTGCCCAGATACAGTTCGGGAACTGCCCTTCACTCTCCAGGGCTGGCACCAGGCTGTTCCATTTCTTGGCATACACCCTTATTTACTAAGAAGTACGAGTATTTGAGTAACTTTATCTTGCCCACAGACTTGCTTGATTGTTTGGAAGTGTTATAGAATTCTAGGTGGGAAATGATTTTCCCTCCGAATTTTGAAGGCATTATGTACCGCCTGGTATCTGTAATTGCTCGAGAGGCACAGGGATTCAGATCCTTTTTATGTGACCTTATTTTGTTGGTTGGTGGTTGTTGTTTTTTTCTCCCTCGCTGGAGCTTTGGGCGTATTCTCTCTATCCCCGGTGCTAGGGACTATCATGATGATGTACCAAGGGGTGGTCTTGCCTCATTTACTGTTCTGGGTACTCAGTGGATCCTGTCATTCTTAGAAATGTGTGTGCGTCAGTTCTGGGACATTTTCTTCTATTATTTCTTTAATTTTTCATGCCATATTTTCTTTTTCTTTGATCCTTTTTCATAATATCTATTTTTATTATATGGATATGATAGCTTCAAAGAAAGCCCATTACAGTGGGGCCTTGACTTACGAGTGTCCCGACTAACGAGTTTTTTGAGATACCAGCTGTCTCTCGGCAGATTTTTTGCTTTGAGTTGACAGACTAGTTTGAGTTAACGAGCTCCTTAACAAGCTCGGTCTCAGAATGAATTAAACTCGTAAGTCAAGGCCCCACTGTACAGTGTTTTAGTTTTCTGCTCTGCGTTGGAGCAGGTTTGAGTGTCAACCCTAAAGTAAAGGCAGAGCCTTATGTGTGGTGAGAACTTAGTGCTTTGTCAGTGTTATAGGCCACATTAAGTTACGTCTATGGGGACTGGGGAGGGCCTGGCCCTCTGCTCACTGCAGGTGCTCTTGCTCCTTCCCTGTCCTGTGTGTATTTCCTGCACTGCCTGCATGGACCCGTTTCTTTTCCATTCTGGGAGGATAGGTCTGGTCCCTTGGGCCCAGGCTGCCAGCCCCTGTTGCTGCTCCTTGTGGTCTCACCCTTGGTCTTGCACTCACCTCCTTCGTTCTTTTTTAAGAAAGTGTGTTAGTAGGTCTCCCTAACCTGTTTTGCTCTCACCTATTTTTTTCCCTCAATTATTTTTAAATGGTCACTTTTTAAGACTGGTGCTACCTGTTCAGCAAAGCAAGATTTATGTATGTATGTATGTATGTATGTATGTATGTATGTATTTATTTATTTATTGAGCTTTCAGAGTCTTGTGTCAGGTCTAAACAATGCTTTCATCTCTCAGTTCATTTACCGATCAAAGAGAATATTTTTCAGTTTTTATTTTTTAAAATATCCTGAAAAGAATGTCAAACTAAGTAAAGGCTTCCAGCTTAAATTAACCACTTTCCTAAATTTCCTTTGGTCCAACATTCTCCTGCTCGTCAAGGGATTGTTGGAATTGATACAGGGAATGTGCTTACAAGTACAAGTGCATTGCTAAAGTACCCGACAGTCTTTCAAAGTCAGTAAGTACTTGTGTTGGTGCTTGAAACAGAAAGAGGGAAATAACCACCTGTAATCCTCTCACCCAGAGATTATTTCTGCCCTGCGGAGGCCTATGAAATACATGATAAGGAACTGGTTGCTGAGCTGTTTTTTGACCTTTAAGTTTGAAGTACTATCTTGAAGTCCCTTTGCATGTGAGGCGCTGTGTAACTGAAACGTTTGAGCAGGTGTCTCCTGGGTCTGAAACACAGCAGAGATCTGAGCTGAAGATACAGATTTGGGAGTCATTAACATTTAGTTGGTATTTGAATCATTTGGAGTAGATGGGGTGGGCAGGGGAGGGAATGTGTAAAGTGAAGAGATTGGAGCGCCTAAAGTAGACTGGACTCTCAGCATGTAAGGGATGGGCAGAGGAAGAAGAGCTTTCACTAGAGGGATGGGAGGAAAACCAGCAAAACAGAATCCAGATGAGATGAGGATGAATTGAATGTCAGATGCTTCCAACAGATAAAGGAAGATAAGTACTAAGGATTTCCATAAAGAAATTTTGCCATAAAGGTGCCTGTCTCCCATAACGCTTTCCTTGATCTTCCTCAAGCAAAACTGTTATTCTCCTCTGTACCTCATACATACATGTTGAACTTAGCACAAATATGCAATAAGTATTTGGTTATAAATTCTATTTCCCCTAAAAGGTAGAGACTTTTTAAGAGTATGTTGGGCCTTATGGGTATGGTCTTACAGTCTTAGTCATCTTTGGTGAGACAGTATTACATTATGTCTTCACAACATGGACTCAAGTGAGCATCCTATGTCTACTGTGTAATAGCTGTGTGATCTTTAGCAAGGCATTTAACATCTCTGTGCTTGGATTTTAATATCTGTGATATGAGATGATAATAGCATCTACTTCGGAGAAGAATGAACATTTGTAAAGTACAGGAAACAGTGCTTGCCTCATTAGAAATGTTAAATGGTGTTTGGTGGGTATGGTAATAGGAGTATTCTTAACACAGTGTCTGACATTTAACAGATACTTGAACATGAAACTCAACAACTTGTTGGGACTAATACACTTCCTGTCATTTTACTCTACAAGCATATATGGAATATAATGGCCAGGCCATAGAGAAATTACAGAATAGAAATGGACTGAGTTAAATGCATGCAGCTGTTTTATAAAACAAGTCTGTGGACTTTCCACAAAGTACTTTGTGAAATTAGTTTCTTTTCATGTAGTTGGGAAGGAGAAAGCAAAAAGTTAAGACAGCTCCAAAGCAGATGAGAATTTTTATGTGTAGAGATAAAAAGCCTTAAGTAGGTTAAGTGGTGACTGGAAGTCACAGCATGTATTTGTTTGACTTAAAAAGAAACAATACTACGTCACCCATTTATCCTGGTTCTTTTCGTTCCTTAAAAAAATTTCTAGTACAGCCCTAGCTGGTTTGGCTCAGTGGATAGAGCATCAGCCTGCGGACTGAAGGGTCCCAGGTTCAATTCCGGTCAAGGGCATATGCCTGGGTTTCGGGCTCCATCCCCATTAGGGGGCGTGCAGGAGACAGCCGATCAGTGATTCTCTCTCATCATTAATGTTTCTAGTTTCTATCTCTCTCTCCCTCTCCCTTCCTCTTTGAGGTCAATAAAAATATATTAACAAAAAATAAAAAATAATATTTAAAAATTTTTCTAGTACAATTAACAGACAATATTATATTAGTTTCAGGTGTACAACATAATGATGAAACATTTATGTAGTTTACAACGTGATCACCCTGATAGGTCTAATACCCATTAGACACCATACATAGTTATCACAACAGTATCAACTATATTCCGTATGCTGTACTTTGCATCCTGTAGTTATTTTTGTAGCTGGCAATTTGTACTTTAATCCCTTCACCTTTTTCACCCGTCCCTCCAACCTTGCTCTCACCTGGCAACCATCAATTTATTCTCTGAATCAGATTGTTCCTGTTTTGTTTATTATTTAGCCTCCACGTTTGTGTGTTTTTCAGTTTTTTTTCTTGTAATTTGTAGTTTATACCATTGTGGTTGGAGAAGATGTTTCATGTGATTTCAGTCTTTTTAAATTTATTGAGACTTGTTTTGTGGTCTAAACTTGTGGCCTATCCTGGAAAATGTTCTATGTGCACTTGACAAGGATGTATATTCTGCTGCTTTGAAAAATGTCAATTAGATCTGTCTTATGTGTCCTTCGAGCCCTCTGTTTCCTTATTGATTTTCTATCAGTTGATCTAGCCATTCATTGATTTTCTGTCCAACTGGCTAAGGGCTCCCAGGGTGTTTCTTGTGTGGGATGTGTGTGCCCTCCTGTTGTAGTTGATCCTTGATTGCTGGTGTCACATCAGAGGGGAAGTTGACCCTCAGGCTGACCGGCTGTCCGGTGGCCATGGCTACAGTGAAGGAGCTGTTGTGTAGGGGCTGACCCTATAAAGAGGAGTCACGTTAGTGGGGCTCGCTCTGGTGCCAGTCATGTCTGCTCGGGTGTGGCAGTTGTGGAGCTGGTTGGGTGGTGGTCTGGTGTGGTCTGAAGCTGGCCACCATCTGTATTGGGTCTGGGGCCTCTTGGGAGAGGCTCTGGTGCAAGCCAAGGTTAGCCGCCACTTGTGTCTGGCTTGGGGCTGCCTAGTAGGATCTGGAAAGTGATCTGCAGTTGGTTGCCTTTAGTCTGAGCTTGGAGAAGCTTGGCAGAGGCCGTGCTGTGAAATGAGGCCAGCTGCCACTAGGTGCAGGCTTGGGACCATTTGGTGGGCCCCACGATATGAGCTAGGCCAGCTGCCACTTGTATTAGGGTTGTGACTGCTTAGTTACTAGTAAAGCTACATTCCAAGCCAAGACTGGTCACTGTTTATGCCAGGATTGCGGCCACCTGATGTTAGTGCAAGTAGAGACCTATCACCGTTTGTGTTACTGAACTCAAGTTCGCCAGTTGGGGTGTTCTATTCAGGAACCAGCGTGGTTGTCCTTAGGTAGTTTTATTTACTAGCAGCAAGTAAAGAAGACGGGATTCACACCCAAAGCTCTGTCTGCTGAGCCATTGCTGGTATACACTAGCTGGTTAATTTCTTCTTTGCAGTTGGCTGTACCCAGCTTATAGTAGTTGAGTTCCTCGTGGGATCCACATTGGACTAATGGACTTTAATGAACTGAATGCTGAACTGAACCCGCTACAGCATGGAACGGAAGCTCTGGGCACTGGCCTTGCTTTTGGCTCTACTTGAACCCCAGCTGCCCCTCTTTCAGGACTGGCTTAAGGGAAATGGTACTTTACAACCCGAGGAATGTAACTCCACGCAAATAAAGCCGTTTTCCACATCTCGTTTTCCCATGGGAATCTTAGAAAATTCATTTTCTCAAAATATCTTTAAGAGCCAACTCACACCCACAAGTGATAGAGAAGTCTGGCCCACTAATTCCTCTGGCAACAATACTACTGGATACATAAAAAATATATCTTTTTGTTTCTTTTTTTTAGTATTTTAAAAATCTAATTTCTTAGCAACATGTTTCATTGTTTTTGGGATATACCTTCTCAAAAGTTTCACAGGAGGGAAAGCAGTGGCAAGGAAGTTCTTGTTCTTTGCATGGTAAAATTGTCACCAAGTTCTAATTCAAATCAGATTTTAATTCAGTGTCCCATTATTTCTTCTTGAAACAGTTTTGTTTTCCTAAACACGATGTGTTACTTTGGTTTTATGATTAAAATCACTAATATAAGTACATCTGAGCCCTTGAGCCTGGAATAATGGGAAGTTTGTTTTATACGCGGTTAGGAAGGCTGCAGTCTACATGATAGAACTGAATTGATGAGCTACCTGAGTAAAGTAGCTTATGTGTTACTTGTCCATGCGCTTGTTGGATGCTCTTTTATAGACATTATTCTTTTCCTTCCTCCCTTCCTGTAAAAACCAGATGTATTGGAATTAGTCCAAATGCCCCCATTTGATTTCTACCAAGTCAGAGGATGACTGTCTTTTCCCCTTAGAAAATGAAGTTAACCCTTTTCTATGTTTAGGCTAGAGAACTGGCCAGTCTTTTTCCTGTCACTGTTCTATTTGTTAAAATAGATGTGGGGGAAGGAGGCTTCTAAAACAAGAAATGTACCGCCTTCTTAAGCTAATCATTTTTGTTCATTTGTTTGTTTTTAATCCTCACCTGAGGATATTTTTTCCATTGATTTCTAGAGAGAGAATGGAAGAAGGGGAGAAAGAGAGAGAAACACCAAAATGAGAGCGAGACATCAGTTGGTTGCCTCCCACATTCATCCCCATCGGGGCTGGGAAACATGTAACTGAGGTGCGTGCCCTTGACCAGGAATTGAACCCACAACTCTTCGGTCCACTGGCTGACATTCTAACCACTGAACAAACTGGCCATGGCTAAGTAGTCTTTTTTTGATTTTTACTTTCAGGCAAAAATGCCCATTATTAGCACTTTTTTCTCCCTGTCTATTTATTGCATCCACCCATATGCCAACGTGAATTTTTCTGAGTTCCTTCTGGCCTCCTGGTTGAGCTGAAGACTACATACTGGAAGCAGCGGGAGAGGTGCTGTACATAGATCAGCCACAGGGAGAGGTACATGGATCAGCACGAGGAACTCAGGCTGGGAGACCTCACTCTGATTCTTAAATGGAAAAAGGCATCAAGTTTTACCATCTTAGCTGGCACCAAGATCCCACAAAAGCAAGAGCTACTGGCCTCCTTTGATATGTCAAATACCCAAGTCCTCTAGTTTGTACAACTGGCCTTTCATTCATAGGCCAGTCCCTTTTCTCTTGTCCTTTTTTCTCGTTTCTTAATGGATTTGTCCCAGAACACTTGCCTTGATTTTTCCCTTTTCCATCTACCAGATACAAACATTGTATTTCCTGCCAATCTGACAGGTTTTAAAGTATGTGTCCTCTCTTACATGAAAACTTAGGTCTTAAAAAATGTGTCAGTGAGGTTGCTGTCACTTTTCTCAGCATTTACCCAGAATCTGACTGTCATTTTGCTGAAATCTATTGGCCTTGAAGGATTTCTCAGTGCTTAGCAGTAATTGGAGTAATGAAGACATTGCCAGAGGTAACTCTAATAGTGATCACATAGAGAAATTAATGTGTGAACTAGTTGATGCATATTAGGAATTCCCAATAGCTTGCAGCTCTTTTGCAGTAACTGCATATTTAGGGTAAAATGCTAAAACAGATTTTCCCCCCTAAAGAAGTACTCTAGAAGGAATAAGATATGCTTCATGCTTAGATGCCACTGGGGCGTACATGCGAAATTGTATCATGTGAGACACCCTTTAGACTGAAGGAATGATGATAACCTGTTAGAAAACAGAATGACTGATCAGATATAATGTGGGCATATTACAGTACTTCTCATTCAGTCCCTAAATCAGAGGATCCAAAACATTTTAGTAACAGCTTGTCAGGAGCTGTTAGCCATATTTATTCCTTTAAATTAATGTGGGTGAAGTGGACCTTCAGAACAGTTGACTCTGTAAAAAGAAAAAGCTTAGTATTCAGGTGTAGATACCAAGAATTGACCACCAACAATCCAGCAAAGCCCGGCCGGCATGGCTCAGTGGTTGAGCATCGACCTGTGAACCAGGAGGCCATGGTTCAATTCCCAGTTGGGGCATATGCCCAGGTTGCGGGCTGGATCCCTAGTGTAGAGCGTGTGGGAGGTGGCCGATTAATGATTCTCTCTCATCATTGACGTTTCTATCTCTCTCTCCCTCTTCCTTTCTCTCTGAAATCAATAAAAATATATTTAAAAAAAAAAGAACCCAACAAAAATGATCTTGCATATTTTCCAGGAGAAAATGGTAGGACGGATCTAGGGTTCTAGTAGGTGATTGGTGCTGGGAGGTAGTAGCAAATAGTGCTTGTCACCAGAAGGTGTTGTTTCAGCTTCTGGTTGCGGTGAGTGCCTGGTCATGTGGCAGCTATTAAGCATTACACGGGATTATTTCAACAAATCTGCTTCCCAGAATGTCAGAGCTTCCTTATTTGATAATTTGTTCAGACAATGAGTTTACATAATGATATTTAAGGAAGGAACATCAGCACATACACTTTTCATTGTGTACTTTTAAAAATCTCTCTGATGGGTTGTCCTGTATGCGGTAGAAATAATCACTTTTCTTCCACTACTTCTCCAATCTAGAACATAGACTTTAGATTAGGGATGGAAATATTTTAATGGCAGTCAATTCCTGACTGTTGGTGTTAGCAGACTGGGAGGCTGTGTAATAAATGATGTGTACACTTAAAAGGAGGGAAGATGACATAAATGTGGGGTGCTTAGTGTGTGCTCGACATTTAGCAAAAGTTGAATTGCAGAAAATTTGATGTCACTTAGGTGTTTCCTGTTTGCCTTATCATGAGAATCCCCTGAAGGCCCTGGCTGGTGTGGCTTATTTGGTCTGGTGTCCTGTGCACCGAAAGGTTGCTGGGTCCATTCCCAGTCTGGGCACATGCCTGGGTTTCATGCTTAATCCCCAATAGGGGGTGTGTAGGAGGCAACCAATCTGTGTTTGCTCTCACAGCAATGTTTCTCTTTCTCTCTCCCTCTCCCTTCCTCTCTCTCTAAAAATCAGTAAAAAGAATCCCCCCAAAGATTCTGGAGATTCTGGTTCAGTAATTTGGGATTGGAGTCTGGGAACACACATGGTCTTTAAAATTAACAGACTATTTTTTTATTTTTTTTTTATTGATTTTGGAGAGAAATAGAAAAACATCAATGAGAGAGAAACATTAAACATCAATCGGCTGCCTCCTGCACACCCCCCACCAGGGATCGAGCCCGAAACCTGGGCATGTGCCCTGACCCGGAATCAGACCAGCGACCTCTTGGTGCATGGGTCAATGCTCAACCACTGAGCCACACCAGCCGGGATAACAGACTATTTTTAAGACCATGTATGTACTTTTAACAAGCATCTCAGATGATTATTAAGTTAAGGCAAGATTAATTGACTTAAGTAATTCAACTGTCTTCTCTGAGCCCCACCTTTCTCACTAACAGAATCAAAGATTTGACTAAGACAGTTTGCATCCTAACGCACTTCTGTGATTTTGTATTTCCTATTTTCCTAATGATTTATGATATCAAAGGAGAATTCCATTATGTGTGATGAATATGGGGTGAGGAACTGAGCCTTGTACTTAACAGAAAAATTAAATCAGTGAACTTTTAAAAATGTTTTCATGTAAAATCTTTCTAATAAGACATTAAACATAAAGTAATTACTAGTAATTCCATTCTTTCTAAATATTGACAATGAAAGATAATAAAGCACCCAAAACTCTGGCAATACATATTGTCTTCTTATTGTGTGTTTGTGTGTACACACATACTATTTAAAATATTGCTGTTTTAGAATTAATGATCTTAGATTTAGCAAGTTTACTAAAACTTGTAGCAATGAAAACGTCTCTATCTTGTTCTCACTGTAATCCACGTTAATTCTTTTACTTTGGCTAGTTATCTCATCACCTGAACATAAGTGGTCATTTGTCATATATTTTTGCTCGCTAATGCCTTTCCCATCTGTCATGGCGTGTTTAGCTAGAGAGACATGTCTCTCTGCCTGTGAGGACACAATTACCCAGCAAATGTCTGACAATCAGCAAATGAATACTGATTGCTCCGTTCTCAACCCAGTGATTTATTTTTATTTTTTTTTACTTTTTTGTTAATCTTTATCCAAGGATATTTTTTTCCATTGACTTTTAGAGAGAGTGGAAGGGAGGGGGAGTGACAGAGAGAGAGAGAAACATCAATGTAAGAGAGAGACATAGATTGGTTGCCTCCCGCACTTGCCTCACAACGGAGCCCTAAACCGGAATCAAACCTGGGACCCTTCAGTTCACAGGCAGACTCTCTATCCACTGAGCCAAACCAGCCAGCGTGACCCAGTGATGTCTCCCCCCCCCCCCCCAGCTGTTAGGAAATGGATAATTGGGAGCTGTAAGCACACTTATTTGTGGGTTGTTTTATCCCAAGTCTTCCCCAAGCCTGTTTCATGGGAAAATAGAGCTATTTCTTAGACCCCACAAAATGATGGCCAGTAATTGACATGAGTTGACATTGGTCTTGGGGTTTTTCCGGGCTAGGGTGGAAGGAGCCTTCAACAACAAAAGCAAGATGGCAGCATGGAATACAAAAGTCATAATTTCAAGGTTACTTTCTTTTTTTTTAATATATATTTTATTGATTTTTCACAGAGAGGAAGGGAGAGGGATAGAGAGTTAGAAACATCGATGAGAAAGAAACATCGATCAGCTGCCTCCTGCACACTCCCCACCGGCTATGTGCTCGCAACCAAGGCACATGCCCTTGACCAAAATCGAACCCGGGACCCTTGAGTCCACAGGCCGACACTCTATCCATTGAGCCAAACCGGTTATGGCAAGGTTACTTTCTTTTAGATGAATTTAATTCTTTAAGTTTTGGTTGCTCATTAATTAATGAATTTCTGTTAAGCAGGGATTGCCTTTAGAACACTTCGGGTGTATAGCTTATTAAAACTGTTTAATGTATATGCTATTTTGTATGGTACACTTTCCAGATCTAATTGTGGTCCATGGTGTTTTATTTTAGAAACTCGATGGCTTCTACAGGGAGCCAGTCCTCTGATACAGATAACATTTTTGGATTCCTCAGTGATGGCGTACCCCCAACCAAGAAGCCCAGGTAAATGGGAAGGGAATCTGAGAAGCAAAGTCATTACTAATAATGGTAGTTAACAAAAAATAACGAACTTGCTCTATACCTGGTTTCCACTAATTAATATTAACCTTTATGTAAAACTAGGGGCCCAGTGCACGAATTCGTGCACAGGTGGGGTCCGGCTGGCCTGCCTCAATTGAACCAGGATGGCTGGGAGGGAGTGGCCGCAGGCAGTTGGCCGGCCAGCCCTGTCCCTGTTCAGGGTGGGGGTGGGGGAGTGATTGGGAGAGGGGCCAGGGGCGGTTGGCCAGCCCGCCCCGCCCCCTGGTCAAACTCCTGGTTGAACTCCCAGTTGAACTCCTGGTCAAGGGGACAATTTTCATATTAGCCTTTTATCATATAGGATTACATTTCTTTTTTTGGATCTAATTTTATTTTTTATCAAGGTCATAAATGTACATACTTTTATAAGTCAGTACTTCATGATGCCTCGCTCCTTCCCCCTCAGAGACAGTCACTTTCAACTTTATTTTTTCTAATATTTACATCCATATTTTTCAATACTGTGTGTATTGCTATGTTTTAGTGTTTTGGTTTTATCTCTTTCTTATGGAAGATGAGGATTAGGTTTGCTCTCACGGATCTTCTCCCACATTGTATACTAGTACACACACACACACACACACACACACACCATACACATGCCCCACAGCCTCCCAGTATGGTTTATATCAAATTCTGGGGGTTAAATTACTTTTTAATATTTACTGTATAAATGGTACTCATAGTTGAGCCTACTAATGTGCTATGATTACATTTCTTTTCTTATCCATCCATCCTTCAAAGTTATTAAAGATTCTCTCTCTCTTGCTTTGGTTCACTTTGTTTTCTGTGTACCCATCAGTTTATCTTCAACTCTGTGACGGAAGAGTCAATCTCCTAGGCATACTTAGGCGTACTGACACATCACTACTGCACGAGTTTATTTGCTTCTGGATTCTTCTTCTGGACTGCCCCCTCTGACAATTGCTCTCCATGCTGCCCCACTGCTGATTGTGCCATTTTCCTCTCCCATCGCCCTGGGAATTCCTCTACGCCTCTCCATATTGGATCCTGTTTCCTGGATCGCAAGTCTTTTTCTTTGGTGTACTCCTTCATTTTGCTGAAGAATGTCCTCATTCACTTCCTCAGTAAGGGTGCAGAGGAGAAGTTTCTGGACGTTTGAAAATGTTTTCATATACACTTACATTTATTTGATGATTTGGCCGAGTGTAGAGTCTTAGGTAGGAAATTGTTTTCCTTGAACTGAAAATCATTTTTCACCATTTGCTTCTAATATCTATTATCATCTTTTCCAGTAGACTCAACTTTTGAAGTTAGGACTATTCATTGAAGGGCTGAATGCCGGAGTTGGGGATAGGGAAGGTGATTCTAGAGGTTGTTTCTCCAAAGCCAGGTTTTCCAAAGCTTAAAGTATTGTTCTTTCTTGGGTTATTCCCAAATGCTGATCCTATTTCTGTTTAGTTTATTATTTGGACAGTTTCTTGGGGGGAAAAACATGCCATCAGCAAAAATTAAATTGCAAAGTGTATTTCAAGCAGATTTTATTATAGTCTCCAGAATGAAATGGGGCGGAGAACAAAGGCAAAAACTTGTGCCTACCTCGTATCACATAGAAACTTCAGGACAGAACCCTGTCTCTGCTTATCCTGGTGAGAAAGCGATGGCTTTCACTTTCTGTCCTACCCATTGAATAGTTATTTCTTTGTTTATTTTGATCCTTGACGCTCCTCCTGTGCTCTCAGAATTCTGTTGGCCACTTTTTCTTTCTTTTTGGCCTGAGGATATCTAGAACAAACTGGTTCCCATGTTTGACCATCTAGCTCCTGCTCCATTTTAGTCATGCTCAGTTTTATCTTAATAACATTCACAAGCTGAAACCGGTTTGGCTCAGTGGATAGAGCGTCGGCCTGCGGACTGAAAGGTCCCGGGTTCGATTCCGGTCAAGGGCATGTACCTGGGTTGCGGACACATCCCCAGTGGGAGATGTGCAGGAGGCAGCTGATCGATGTTTCTCTCTCATCGATGTTTCTAACTCTCTGTCTCTCTCCCTTCCTCTCTGTAAAAAATCAATAAAATATATTTAAAAAAATAAATAAATAACATTCACAAAATTTGGGCCTAAATTTTTTATTGGCCGCCTTTCATCTCCTGGTTTTGTTTGTTTGTTTTAAATATATTTTTATTGATTTCAGAGTGGAAGGGAGAGGGAGAGAGAGAGAAACATCAATGATGAAAGAGAATAATTGATTGGCTGCCTCCTGCATGCCCCCTACTGGGGATCAAGCCCGCAACCCAGGCATGTGCCCTTGACCCGATCAAACCCAGGACTCTTGAGTCCGAACTCCGATGCTCTGTCCACTGAGCCAAACCAGCTAGGGCTGTTAGTTTGTTTTAATATATTTTTATTGATTTCAGAGAGGAAGGGAGAGAGAGAGAGAGAAAGGGAAACATCAATGATGAGAGAGAATCATTGATCGGCTGCCTCCTGCATGCCTCCCACCAAGGATTGAGTCCGAAACACGAGCATGTGCCCTGACTGGGAATTGAACCGGCAACCTTTCAGTTCCTGGATCAGTGCTCAACCACTGAGCCACACCCGGCCGGGCATCTCCTTCTCAACAACAGCAGTTTAATTTGTATGGGGTTCTGTCCCCTCAGGAATCTAAATCAAACATGTTCCTTGAAATTGCATGTTGGTTTAAAATACAACTTAGAACTCAGCTGAGCTCTAATATAATCGGAACTTTTCCTACTGTTAGTGGGTTTTCTTAGATTGAGAGGACTATGAAGGAGGATATTGATTTTAAGATTGCTCTTTAGAATTCCTGAAATAGGTCTATGACTTTGTTTTCCAGCAAGCACTGGCACAATATTCTGGTCTTTTGCATAAGCTATTTGGAGAGGTGTCAGAAAGTGGCACTTGTCATCTTTGCAGCTGTCAAAGTTATAGCTGAAGACCATGGTTTAAGACCGTCTCCATGTGTCCCATGTCTCTCAGATGTTCTCCATCCTCTCCTTTGTTGAACTTTTTTTAGGAAACTGCTTCCAAGCTTAAAAAGTAAGAAGCCTCGGGAACTTGTGCTGGTGATTGGAACGGGCATTAGTGCTGCGGTCGCACCTCAGGTTCCAGCTCTGAAATCCTGGAAGGGGTTAATCCAGGCTCTACTGGATGCTGCCAATGATTTTGATCTTCTAGAAGATGAGGAGAGCAAAAAATTTCAGAAATGTCTCCACGAAGATAAGAATCTTGTTCATGTTGCCCATGACCTTATTCAGAAACTCTCCCCTGTGAGTAACCGGCCATTTGAAATTTCCTAACACCGCCCTCCCACCCTCCCCACTCATGCTGAGTGTAATCAGGATGTTCATTTCTAGCTTGTAGATTCGCATAGCAGTTGCGACTCCTACAGAATGTCTGTTTATGGACCTTATTCAGGGTACTTATCTCTTGACCCCATTTCAGTGTGTGTGTTTGCTGTTGCTGATGATGATGATGATGATGATGATGACGACGATGAGGCCTTTATGTGTACAAAAATGAGACAACTGTTCCATTGTTGCTGTATTTTGAATTTTTCTGTACTCACTGCTATAAAAGCTGTGTTCACTGGCATCCATGCCTTTTAGGGAAGCTCAAAGATTAGAGATAATTTTTATCTTTTTATGCAGGGAGCAACACAAGTTTTTAAAAAATATATTTTTATTGATTTCAGAGAAGAAGGGAGAGAGAGGTAGAAACATCAGTGATAAGAGAGAATCATTGATCGCTGCCTCCTGCATGCCCCACACTGGGCACAGAGCCCACAACCCGGGCATGTGCCCTGACCAGGAATCGAACCGTGACCTCCTGATTCATAGGTTGATGTTCAGCCACTGAGCCACACTGGCCAGGCTCTTTGCTTCTTTTTCTGATTCTTCCTCTGCACTTCTCAATCTCTGCCCCCCTCTCCTCCTCGTCTCTCTCCAATGTAGGTCTCTGCCTGCATCCCCTCTGTGAGCTCTCTGTGTGCCGTTCTGCGTCTGCTCCTGTCTCCCTGTCTCTCTCCTTCTCTCAGTTCCCCGTCTCCTCCACCTCCCCCCCACTTTCAGAAACTTAGAGCCTTTTTCACTTCTTCTTTTTCATTTCCTAGTCTTTAATTGTGATTAATTACTAATGTAGAACAATGTAAAGAATTAACAGGATTTAAAGAGCTCAGGGACCCTAGCTGGTTTGGCTCAGTGGATAGAGCGTCGGCCTGGGGACTGAGGGGTTCTGGGTTCGATTCCAGTCAAGGGCACATGCCCGGGTTATAGGCTTGATCCCTGAGGGGACGTGCAGGAGGCTGCCAATCAATGATTCTCTCTTATCATTGATGTTTCTTTCTCTCTTTCCCTCTCCCTTCTTCTCTGAAATCAATAAATATATATTATAAATAAATAAATAAATAGCTCACGGGACCTTCACCTTATACCATATATAAAAAATTATCTTAACATGGATTAAAGACTTAAATATAAGAGATAAAACTCATAGAAGAAAACAGGTTTAACGCTTTGTGAGTTGGATGGATCTGGTAGATCATTGTATATGTGTGTTTTTTAAAAAAAAAGGTTTTTATTCATTTTAGAGAGAGGGAGGGAGAGAGGGAGTAAGAGATAGAAACATCATTGAGAGAGAATCATCGATCAGCTGCCTCCTGCACACCTCTTACTGGGGATCAAGCCCTGACCGGGAATCGAACTGGGGACCTCTTGGTTCATGGGTCGATGCTCAACTGCTGTGCCACACCGGCTGGGCTGTGTGTGTTACTTTTGATCATTGAGCTTGTCAAGCCTGCCATGTAGCCCCCCTGAGCTTGTCAGGGTTATTGCACAGCCCCATTTCCCTTCTCATTAGCCACCATTGCCTTTGCATCATCAGTGCAAATACAAACAGTTTAGACAAAATATCACCTTAATATTACTATGAAAATATTCTTGACATTGCATACTCCTTAAGAATCTCAGGAATTCAAAAGGTCTGAGGGCTTTGTTTTGAGAAACATTCCAACAGAAGATATGTAAGAAAAAAATCCAGGCAACCAAAGGCTTGTAAGAAACGGGGGAGCACTGGGGAAATTTGAACACTAGCTGAGTATTTGGTATTAAGTGTCGATGAAAGAACATCCAGCCTAAGAATAAGTCTTACAAGAGTTTATTTGAGCCAAACTGATGACAGTTACCGGGAAACACAATCTCAACGGATTGAGAAAATGCTTTGGAGAATGATAGTTTTATAGCTTATTTTATATGTTGGAATCAAAGGATGACACGGAAGGGTGGGTTACGTAAAATCCATTGATGGTAGATTAGGGAGGCAGGAGAAAGCAAAGCAGGGAAATCTCTGTGATTGGATAAAAAATAAAACAGACACACTTCTTTTACTTTGATGGGTACAGGATAGTTAACATGTACAGCACACAGAGATGGTATGGGGGCAACAAGATAACAATGAGGGGTCTGTGGTCTCATACTCTGCTGGGAGCTTGTGCCCTAAGGGGTATAAAAGGGGGGTTTCTTTGACCTTCCAAAAAGACAATAGACAGGCTCGCTGAAGGCAGTAAAGATTGACTTTTGTCAAGGAAGCTACAGGAATGACTACCCACCATGACTTGCTTTCAATTAGGAATCTTTATGTTCAGACTATCCTCTATGGTTACTTTCAGTCTCTGAGTTTGTAATGCCCATCATGAGCCTCCCTGAGCTTGTCAGATTTAGGATGTGGCCCCTTTTTGTCCACATAAGGAATTAATAGTAATTTTTTTTTTTTTAGGTATGATAGGGGTGTTGCAGTTTTCTGTTTTATATGCAAAGGGCAGTCCTTATATTTTAGGGAACCTACTGAAGTATCTGAATGAAATGATATGATGTCTAGGAATCACTTCAAAAAACTCAGTGAAGCGGAGAAGCGGTGTGGTGGGTGGGGAGTTTAGGTTAAACAAGATCAGCTTTGTGTGATCATTGTTCAAACTGGGTGATGGGTACATGGGGGTTTTTTAATGCTCTTCTTTTTGCTATTGTGTATGTTTGAAAATGTCCATATTAAAGAAGAATATGCCTGACCGGTGTGGCCCTGGTTGAGCGTTAAAGTAAAAGGCCCCCGTCTACTGAGCCAGTTTTTTACACAGCAGGGAAGGAAGTGACATTGTCTTCAGTGCAGAGAGCATTCAGAATCAGAACCCAAGAAAAGCCATTTAAAGGCACAGAGACCCTGGGCAAATCACTTAACGCCTCTGATCTCTGCACCTATAAAACTGGGATAATGCTCCTTAGCTCGGTTCTCTGAAGAGTAGTGAGATAATAGAAAGTGTCTGGCACATAGTAGGCACTGCACAGGCAGGCACCTCAGGGAAAGAGTCAGGATTGTGTCTGTGTTCACTCTCTCTGGGATCGGAAAGATGAGAGTTGCAGGGTGGAAGGAAACGAAGTAGCCTTGGGATCAGTTCACAGTTTGAAATGAATGAAAAAATGTCCCTGGAAGTTGTGTGGGAGTTCGGCATTTCCTTCTGACCATGGAACTTCCTTTTGTTTGCATTCCTTTGTCCTGATTCAGAGGCACTGGTGGGAAATTTAGTTCCAGAGTCACCTGCTTCATATTTAAGTCTGAAGAAATCAGTGCAGCAAGGAAAGCCCCTTTCCTTCCTCTCTATGTTGATCCACAAAATGTACTAACTCAGCGGTTCTCAATCTGTGGTCACGACCCCTTTGGGGGTCGACCTAAAAACATCGGAAAACACATATATAATTACATATTGTTTTTGTGATTAATCACTATGCTTTAATGATGTTCAATTTGTAACAATGAAATTGGGGGTCACCACAACATGAGGAACTGTATTAAAGGGTCGTGGCATTAGGAAGGTTGAGATCCACTGTACTAACTGAAAGAAATGGGCTAGCCCTGCCAGTGTGGCTCAGTGGTTGAGCATCGACCTATGAACCAGATGTCATGGTCTGATTCCCGGTCAGGGCACATGCCCGGGTTGCAGGCTCGATCTCCAGTAAGGGGTGTGCAGGAGGCAGCTGATCAATGCTTTCTCTCATCATTGAGGTTTCTATCTCTCTCCCTCTCCCTTCCTCTCTGAAATCCTTATTTTTTAGTGTTTTTTTTATAAGAAATAGGGCTAAAAGATACCTAGCTAACATAAGTGACTCCTGACATTTATTTCCAGGCTTTAACATTTTTTGTATTTCTTTTCTTAGAAGCAAGAAAATATATTCCTCACCCCTGATTAGCTGATTGTATACCCAGGCATTTTTATCTGTGTGCGTAATGATTAAACTGGTATTTGAAGGTAGTGTTATATAACTGTGTGCATGAATCAGTACAAAATGAAGTTATAAAACACAGGGAAGTTCTTAAAATAACCATATTCTTCACTTAATTTTAAACTTAATTTTGCTTTTCTGAAGAGGTGCTGTTAACACACATTGCAGAAGTAAATGAAAGTGATGTAAAAGGGTTATGTACATCCCAGCATCTCACTCCCACTCGTGCCTTTGTCTGCCTCTTCTCCCCACCATGGGTTACCACTCTTCCTAGCTTTTTTTTTTTTAATATATTTTTATTTATTTTTAGAGAGGAAGGGAGAGAGAGGTAGAAACATCAATGTTGAGAGAGAATCACTGATCAGCTATCTCCTGCACACCCCACACTGGGGATCGAGCCCGCAACCTGGGCATGTGCCCTAACCAGGAATCGAACTGTGATTTCCTGGTTCTTAGGTTGACACTCAACCACTGAGCCATGCCGGCTGGGCTCTTCCTAGCTTTGTGAGCATCCTCCCAATGTTCCTTTTTGCACACAGGACTATATTCTTATCTCACTACCTTCATCCCCCATGTCAACAGGTAGCATCTAGACCAGGGGTCCTCAAACTACGGCCCGCGGGCACATGCAAATACAAATACTGTATTTGTTCCCGTTTTGTTTTTTTACTTCAAAATAAGATAAGTGCAGTGTGCAGAGGAATTTGTTCATAGTTTTTTTTTAAACTATAGTCCGGCCCTCCAACGGTCTGAGGGACAGTGAACTGGCCCCCTGTTTAAAAAGTTTGAGGACCCCTGATCTAGACACACTGTTCCGCACCCCCTTTGTTTACCTAGCAGCATATCCTGGAGGTCTTTTCAGGCCCGTCTCCTGTATGTGTATACCGGGCTTGTTTCCAGTCCTCCACTGTTACAGACAGAGAACTAATAACCTTGTGTATATCATTTGTTTGCAGTTATATCTGTGGGACATATTCCCAGAAATGGAAGTTTAAGATCGTAGGATAAATAATTGTATTTTGATAGATGTCAAAGGGGCACTGCATTTTTCATAACCAATCTAGAAAAGTGCCTGGCGTTCGTTAGTGGTGGACTCTTGTATGCAGTGAAATTCAGTAACTGAGGTTATAAATTCTTCACCGTGTTTCTGAGCAGATTGTTCATTCTTTTTAAGTGTTAGAATCCCCTGTGGGCTGCCTGTGGGTTGCTACAACATGTGATGGAATTATTTATGCCCTTACGCAATGAGAATGGACAAAAAAAAATGCATTCTTAGCCACACAAATATGGGCCATCCCACCTATTTAGCACCAGAAAAGAACCTTGGAGCCCCACTCTCCCCACAACAGGTGCAGCGAAGAGCCTGTCTAGTCATAGAGGTAGCCTGGACTAGGGACTGACTGACAAAAGCAGACAAACCTCTGAGCGGGTCACCACTAGGGAGAGGGACTCTTCCACCTTCGCTCGAATTTTTCTACTGTGAAAATATTTGGTAGGCATACATAATTGATAATCTTATAAAATACTTTGAAAAATTAGGGCAAGAATTTGGCAAATTAAGTGTGTTCCATGAATCTGCGTCCCTGGTTCCATGGGAACAGATCTTCATCTGAGCATTGCGCTCTTAGAAAGATGTACAAAGGAAACCAGAAAGGTGGGGGCTTTTTTGAGGGAAAACAGCAGCTGTTCTCTATGACCTAGCAGCTAAGTGCAGTTACATAGAGGTTAAATGGGAAATATTGGGGCCTTTAAAAACGAATTCTTGCTCTGACATTATCTGCTGGAATAGTATAGCAGGAATGGGATAGGGATCAGATACATGTCACAGCATATTATGGTTACTTTCCCTTTCAAATTTCTTTTGTCCCACGGGCCACTTTCCACTTGCGATTAGTATTGTCTTTCCTTATTAGTTCTCCGAGATATTTGCATAATTAAAATAAATCTGGGAAAACAGTTATGTAAATAAACCGTATGTTAAAAGATAGGGAGTCTGTTTAGAACTGACTAATGTTTAGTATTTTTAACAGTTGCAAATTGATAGCCTTTATTAAATACTAAGTATTCTTCCTAATAAACATGTAAACGAATTGCTGAACTATGCAAGGGAAAAAAACAGGCAGGGAGAAGGCAAGCAGTTTTCCCATAGCATTAGCATCCAAATCCAGTGCATCTGTAAAAAGCACCTAGGATTAGAAAAAGAGATGCTAACCCACATTAGATGTCTTTTATTAGTTATTCCCTCGTTAAAGTTTACGAAAGCACTCATTGTCTCCTTGCCTGAGGCCAGATTGGAGGGTAGTTGGCACCGTGCTTTGCCCCCAGCATTCCTTTATCCTGGCAGTAACATCTCCTGGCCATGTCCATATTCTCCATTCTGTCAGAGTGCCATTCACAGAGCTGTGATGTTTGCATGTGATGTGATAGTGCTGATCCCTTGCTACTCGCCAGGCATCGTCTAAGCCAGTGGTTCCAGACGTGGGGCACGCGCCCCACCGGCGGGTAATTTGATTTTTAAGGGGGGCAATTTGAGAATGAGTTATTAACAGTGAATTTTTTGCATTACTAATGGTTCTAGGGGACTCATATACAGTACATAAATATATAGTGACATTTATGCATTTCAGTTCTCTATTATATGTTTTAAAACTTCATTTGCTGTTTTTTCATATCACTTCATATTATTTTTTTAACAATTTCTTAGTGATTTCTTCCTCAGTACTTCAACTGTCCTTTCATTCTTTTGTTGTTTTTTCTTTCAAGGATGCTATGTTCTTTGGAAGTTATTTAGACCAAGTTAATGGCCTTTTAGACTTCCTCTACGTGAATAGGAGTTTACTTTTTGAATAAGAAGAATTATATGTCGCGGGGGGTGGGGGGGGCACCAGGATTTTAGAGGTGCTTAGGTGGGGCATGGCCAAAAAGAGGTTGGGAACCACTGTGCTAAGCACTTGGCGTGCATCCTCCTGTTTTCCTTAAAGCCCTGGGAGGTAGACAATATGTTACCCTTATTTTAGGTACAAAGTATATTTTTAAAAATTGCTATTATTGTTATTAAGGCAAGTGACCTAAGAAAACACCTAGCATTAATTTTTTTCTCTTTCAAATCCCTCTCCAGCGTACTAGTAATGTTCGATCCACGTTTTTTAAGGACTGTTTATATGAAGTATTCGATGACTTGGAGTCAAAGATTGAAGACTCTGGAAAACAGCTACTTCAGTCAGTTCTCCACCTGATGGAGAATGGAGCCCTGGTATTGACTACAAATTTCGACAACCTCCTGGAACTGTACGCAGCAGACCAGGGCAAACAGCTTGAATCCCTTGACCTCACTGATGAAAAAAAGGTAAAAAGTAAAGCATGAGCCTGCTTCAGGCTAGTGGAGAGAATCTGTTTTCGTTGGGAGGTTGGGTAGTGCTGGTATTTGTGTAGAAAGGAAGCTGCTCCTTCCTGCGAAGATTTTTTTTTTAAATATATTTTATTGATTTTTTACAGAGAGGAAGGGAGAGGGATAGAGAGTTAGAAACATTGATGAGAGAGAAACATCAATTCAATTGCCTCCCGCACACTCCCTACTGGGGATGTGCCCGCAACCAAGGTATATGCCCTTGACCGGAATCGAACCTGGGACCCTTCAGTCTGCAGGCCGACGCTCTATCCACTGAGCCAAACCGGTCAGGGCCGGAGATTTTTTTTTTGAGATAAAAATCAATATACATAAAATGCACAGACCTTAAAAGTGCTCAGTTCTGTGAGTTTTGACAATTTCACCCAATTTTAAAGCTAGAACATAGGAAGTCATTTGAATTATAAGATCTCTTTAATATCTGATAATGTCAGGTGGTTGTAATATTTATTTAGAATTCTCTCTTTGTCCTAGCCGGTGTTGCTAAGTGGCCTGCATACAAAGCATCCCGGGTTCGATTCCCAGTAGAGGGCATGTACCTCAGTTGTGGATTCGCTCCCCACTCCCTGTTGGGACACATGTGGGGGGCAACCAGTCGATGTGTCTTTCTCACATTGATGTTTCCTTCTCTCTCTCTCTCCCCCCCCCCCCTTCCTCCCTCTTCCTTTCCCCTCTCTGCCCTCCCTCCCTCCCTTCTATTCACTCTGAAAAACAATGGGAAAAATATTCTCAGGTGAGGATTCACAAAAAAAGAATTCTCTCTTAGAATATATTGTGTGTGCCAACTCCATCTGAAAATGAATGAAAACTACTTTCGGACATCTGGCAGACCATCTTCCAGGCCAAGTGAATGCTGGGTTGAGGTTAATGTTCAGTGGAAACCTCAGCGGACTTTTTTATTGTAGCCCATACTATAACTAAGCTATCTACTTAATAATAGTCAATTATAGATGTTGATCTGTGCCAGCTAACGAGATGAGGCTATTAGAATGGTCACCTGAGTTTGTAATTTGAAATCTAGCATCAATAGGACATTCTATAGTTGTACCAACATGTATTTAATTGGTGAAATTCAATGAAGCCATAAAAGGCAAAATGTTTTCATTGCCATAAAGATGTCAGAGACATAATAAGTGAGAAAAAAATAAAACAAAACAGGTTGCAAACAGCCACCTGGTCTCATTTGTCCTGCTCTGTAGTTTTGTTTTCCCAGGAGCCTGCCTCTGTGTCCAGCCTAGAACCCTGCTAAGTAGTTTGAATAAATGAGAGATTCACCCACTGGCTTCATTGCCTCAGTACTGCCTCTGCCAGAGGAGCAGCTGTGGTGCCACTCTGTAACTTTGCTGACCTCAAAGCCAGGTTTTAAAAGGAAATCACTTAGGGACATGGTGCCATGAAGACTCATTTCCTCTGGCTGGAGTGTTTCCACCTGCTACTCTGAGACTCTGTGTGGCCAGTTCCTTCTTCACCTATTAAGTCTCAAATAGCACCTCCTCTGAGAGGTCTTCTCTGACCGTCCTATTTAATAATGGACACACCCCAGCCCTGGCCAGTTAGCTCATTTGGTTAGAGCGTCATCCCCGACACAAGAATCAACCAATGACTGCATAAATAAGTGGCACAACAAATTGATGCTTCTTCTCTCGCTCTCTCTTTCACCCTCCCTTCCTCACTCTCTAAAAATCAATTTAAAAATTAACAAAAGAAAGTCAGAAGCCTAGTCGTCTTGCCTGTTGTGACCTTGAAGCGAGTGTTCAGCCCGCCCGCCTGGTTGAGCTTTCTTTGTGTTGTGCAGGTCCTAGAGTGGGCTCAGGAGAAGCGGAAGCTGAGCGTGCTCCACATCCATGGGGTCTACACCAACCCTAGTGGCATTGTCCTTCATCCCGCTGGGTACCAGAACGTGCTCAGGAACACTGAAGTTATGGTGAGTGCTGCTGATCTCTCTGGTCTTCGGAAAGCCTTCCTGGAGACCTCTAAGCGTACCATTGGTCTTCAAGGGCTAACATGTTCTTTTCATTCATTCAAAGTTGGAAGGTCAAACATCCTTTACCGTGCTCCTCAGCTTGTGGGTGTGTGTGCCATCTTGAAAAATGTACTCGAGGTATCGAGCTACAGGCTTTCCCTTTGTTCTTTTTTTTTCCATTTTATGTTTTTATTTTTGTTGATTTCAGAGAGGAAGGGGGAGAGAGAGAAAATCAATGATGAGAGAGAATCATTGAACAGCTGCCTCCTACACACCCCACACTGGTTATTGAGCCCACAACCTGGCATGTGTCCCAACTGGGAATGGAACATGACCTCCTGGTTCATAGGTCCATGTTCAACCTCTGAACCATGCTGGCTAGGCTCCCTTTGTTCTTGATGGACAGACAGCTGGTTGCCATCACCTTCACATATGAAGAATACATTATTATCTCTTTTTATTGTTCAGTTTATTATAGTATTAATAACCCTCTCTATGCCAGTAATAACTAGTGTAGCTTTTTATTGACCAATCACTACTAGAATATACATCCTAAAGTAATTTTGTTTAAATGATGATGTTTAAATAGTGTGTATTAATTACCACACTCTTCAAACTTACTGCTCAATGGAAAAAATTGAAAAACTTTTGGTGATAAAGTAGAGGTTTTCTTCTTTGTGAAAAAATATCTTTGTTGATCTTTAAAGATGCAAGTGTTAGACTTGCTCACACATGCATGTTCAAACCAAAAAGTCTACCTCACCAATGATATGTGGGAGTGATTCACTGGCCCCCAATTCTGAAAACAGTGTATAATAGGACTGGGTCACTTAGAGTGATCGTATCTACATGATGCAGCAAAAGAAAGACCAAGAAAATGTGATGTTTTCTAAAACATAAGAGCCTTTCCCCCCACATATTCTTTGCCTGGCATCTGTTGGAACTCCATTCATTGCTGACATTGCGTGATCACTTAAGCAAAATCATTTCTAATGTTTCTATATTTACATATGTGTATATAAAGATACATACACACATAGATATATATTGATCTAAGTATTGAGGAAATCTGGTGATGAAATTATCTTTCTGGTGGTCCATGGTTCCCTTTGTAAGGCAAAAAAAAAGGCAAATACAGTCCAAAAAATGGATAGAGTAAGATATATTAAAGATCTACTCGTGGTCTTATGGCTTCTGGGTACATAAATCTCAAAAATAAATTGCAAGGTCAGTAGACCAGTGGTAACCCCGAGAAACCCTGAATAAAGAACCTATGGACAACACCTATGACAACAATATTGTAGACATAGGTCTGATATTGGTACAGATCAATATTAGACCAATAATCAAGTTATAGTGATAGCTCGGCTGGTGTGGCTCAGTGGTGGAGCATCAACCCCTGAACCAAGAGGTCACTGGTTCAATTCCCGGTCAGGGCACAAACAAGATCAGCTTTAGGGGCTTATCCTCCCTCTTAACCCTGGTTCAGTGGCGGCCACAGTCTGTTAAGAGCAGTGATGATGAGCCTGTGGCTTTTGTGTCTCAGACACGCCTTGTGTGTGTCTTCACCGTGTCACTTTGTTTCTTTTCCTGCAAGAGAGAGATTCAGAAACTCTATGAAAACAAGTCATTTCTTTTCCTGGGTTGCGGCCAGACGGTGGACGACACCACTTTCCAAGCCCTTTTTCTGGAGGCTGTCAAGCATAAATCTGACTTAGAACATTTCATGCTGGTTCGGAAAGGAGATATAGACGAGTTCATGAAGCTTCGAGAAAACATGCTGGACAAAGGGATCAAGGTCATCTCCTATGGAAATGACTATGCTGATCTTCCAGAGTACTTCAAGCGGCTGACCTGTGAGATATCCACGCGGGGTAGGTCAGGTAAGATGCAGCTCTTCAGCCTTGTGTGTGTGTTGGTTATGGGCAAAGTCATTACCAAGATGAGGACTATCACCCTAACCAGATTAGGAGGGAGGGCATGTTTGGTCTTCAGGTTGGATGAAAATGGCATTTGGATAGGAGAAAAAATGCACAAAGGCAAATCCATTGCAGAAGTGGGAAGAAGGAAGGAACTCAGCCTCATTAGTTATCAGTGAAGTGCAAATAGAATTTAGATTTCAAAATAGAAAAGAATGGTAACTCAATTTTGGCTAAGCTGTGAGGAAAGAAATATATTCATGTTGGAATATGTTAAAATTTTGAAAACCTTTGACCCAGAAATTTCACCTCAAGAGATAATTGGACAATTGCATAAAGATATACTTGTGGGAATGTTACCAGTTTTGTATAAATGAAAAAATTGGAAGCAACTTAAAATGTTTCACTTAATAGGGAATTATGTAAATACTCCAATATTTATTTAATGGATAAAATACAATGAAGCTATAAAAGGGAAAATGTTTTTATTGTCCAAAAATATGTCAGAGACATAATATTGTGAGTGAAGGGAGGAAAAATCACCATGGTCAGTCCCATTCATACAAAATTATAGAGATTCTGTTTTTGTTTGTGTGTATGTATAGAGAAATATCTGCAATGATAGTTACTAAATTAACTGTGGTTATGGTTATGTTTATGCTATTGGACTTAAGGGTTTTTAAAAGATATTTTGTTTCTCTGTTAGCATTTTCTACAGTGATTATGCATTATCTTAAAAAAAAAAAAAAACAAGCACACCTTAAAATGGTCTTTGGAAATTAACATGGTATTAAAGTCAGAGATTGGGGTACCACTCACTCTCTTGACATTTTACCTCCAGTTTTAATGAGAAAGCCAAATGGGGATAAAAGGTTGTTTATTAATGGCTCGAGGCAAGTTCCCAATAACCCTACAAGATACAAAACTTTGTGGTGTCAATTAAATGGAAGTTTGCTTTTTAAAACCTTACTTTGAATGAAGCCAAGCCCCAGGGTATGGCCACTCTGACTCACTACCCAGTTCCAAACAAACTTTGCTGTTATATGTAGAATATGTTCTTGAAAAGTTTTATGTTAATGTGGATTTTCATTGTCAATCTCAGTGCTTCTGAGGGGGCCTGTTAAAGTACGGAAAATTTAATATAGAGGGAACTTTTCCTAAATCAAATCATCATTCCCAGCGTTTTCTCCTGAATCAGATTGCTTTGAGTGGAATTCTTTGTAATGAGAAATAATATTTATTGTGGCCTACATTCTGAGGTCTTCTACCCAGGGAAGAGCTTGTGGGAGGCTCTTATCACCATAACTGAGCACAGAAAACCATGTCTGCCCTTCTCCTGTAGACAAACCTTTCGGTTTCTCTCGTGGGAAACCAGCTTGCTCTTCTTTCTTGGGGATGTGTTTTCTGCTGTCCTGCTGTGTTTGCTGTCCACCCACGCGGAGGCCTTTCAGTAGCTTTTACTACTGGACACGTTCTGTTTTCATTAGACAAGAGATACATACCCAAACTTTACATATTTATTGTGGCCTACATTCTGAGGTCTTCTACCCAGGGAAGATGCTAAAATTGAAAATAGCAAACCCCTCCTGGACAGCTGTTCCTATTACACTAAAATTTTTTAAATAAAAATCTCTGAAGTGGCATAGAAGTTTTTATTAGCTGCATAGGAGTCCTGTTATCATAGGTAGTTAACCAGTTATTAATAAAGAGGATGCAAAGGGGATGCAAAGGGAATCAGACCTTGTGAAGCATGGTCAGCTGGGGAGCATGTGCCTGTTTGTTTCACCAGAAAGTTAGTTTCACCCAATCCAGGGGATCACAGCATCGCCCCGCCAAGGATTCACACCCTCCCTTCACCCTTCTGGTACCGGTAGGGATTTTGGGGTGTGAGGAGAGCAAGGGGAGATAAGTACATATGCAACAGAAGTCAAAATGGTTCAGGGGAAGTTGCTTGGCCATAGAGGCCTGTCAATCTAGCCTGGGAAAGGGATCAGTGGCCAGAGGGTGGACCCATCAGAGGCCTGTGGAACTGGGAAGTTGGTCAGTTATTTTGAAAAAGCACCTGGTCCTTCCCAAGCCCCAGATGCTATACTCCCAGGGGAACAGAGTTCTCTCTCTCTCTTTTTCTCTCTCTCTCTCTCTCCCTCCCTCCCTCCCACTGACCGGAGCTCGCCCCATTTGTTGGAGCGTTTTCTCTCAATAGTAACCATGTGGCCTTAGCTCCAAATACAGGCTCCACGGGGAGCCTGGATACTGCAACACAGCAGCAATGGCAGCCCTGAACACAAGCCAAGCTGGCGGTGTGGGAAAGGCTGGGTGGACTAGCTTTGCTGTGGCACAGGATCTCTGGACATTGGCCCTACTTGTGGCCCTGATTTTCTATGGTGGGAGGGACAGAGATGGGAAATTAGGAACCCAGGCCTCTTTTATTTTCACCCAATAAATCTTCCCACCAGACCTCATCCTCTCTTGGGGGTCCCCGAAAATGCTTTCTCTCACAACACTGCAAAAACCACACTCCACCAGCAACACCACTAGAGTCGCTTTCCCCAGTTAGCACTGGTTATGTATTTGGAATTTTAAAAAATCAAGGCTTTCCTATATGGTGAGGGGGCTTTATTAGAATGGTCGGCTAAGTTAGTTTGTGATTTGAAATGCAACAGAGCAGTTTTGGGTTAAAAATATTATTCATTTTGAGACAAGTGAAACTTAGCTGTCATCCTTGGTTATGTTTTGAGTTTCCATAGATGCGTACTGATGTTGGTTTGTTTCACACTGAGCATTTGCTACATACCTGGCATTGTGCTGTGTACTCACTTTTACATAGTGAAAATTACTTGGGTTCAAAACAGTGTAAGATCTCGTACATTATTTCAGAAAAATCAAGTAAGGAGGAAAAGGAAAATAATGCTTTCATAATTCATTACCATCATACAAGCAGTTATTTGGGTATATTTCCAATTAACAATTTTTCATAGTTGTAAAAAAGGTATACAGACAGTCTTGGTACTTTTTATTCAGTGGTATATCATAGAAATTCCTACGAGGGTACAGGTTTAAGGTTTGTGTGCCTGATGCTTCAAAGGCCAATAATCAAAAACGTCATAGAGTTTGGAGTAAGGAACGGTTTATTGATCAGGAAGGTACCAGCTTGAGAAGATGGGGGATTAGGGTTAGACATAATCTTATAGCTTCTGCAAATCCATTTTAAGAGAGCCCAGAATTCAGGCATCTTTTAGGTCAGTGGAAGGGAGGAGGGGCAAGGCAAGAGGTAGCTGAGGAGCCTAGACAGCTAGTTGGACAGGGATCCAAGGAAGAGCATGAAATCTCCGTATCTCTTTGTTCCTAGTTGGTCCATTGAACACTGCCTACCCCACCACCACCGCCACCCCACTCCTGCCATCTGAGTCCACTCTTTTCTTTAAAAAAATATATTTTATTGATTTTTTACAGAGAGGAAGGGAGAGGAATAGAGAATTAGAAACATCGATGAGAGAGAAACATCGATCGGCTGCCTCCTATACACCGCTTATTAGGGATGTGCCTGCAACCAAGGTACATGCCCTTGACCGGAATCGAACCTGGGACCCCTCAGTCCGCAGGCCGACGCTCCATCCACTGAGCCAAACCGGCCAGGGCGGGCTGAGTCCACTCTTAAGGCTCCTGTAAAAATTTGATAAGCAGTCATTATTTTGTACACATTTCCCACCTCTTTCTGGAAAGGTGCCTTCTGACAAGGGACTGTTCTTGGAAAAGCTCAAGCCTCAAGCAGAATTCCTCTAGCTAATTAGCATGTCCATAGCAGGAACTGTAAGTGTGAAGGCCATGGGAGAAATGCTAGCTAGAATTAAAATAGTCAGGGACTGTATGTAACATTTTCATGACCACTATTTTAATATTTTTTAAAAATTTATTTTAGAAACATCAATTTGTTGTCCCACTTATTTATGCATTGTCATAACCACTATTTGGTTTTTGTTGATTTGAGAAAGGGAGAGGGAAACATTGATGATAGAGAAACATCAATTGCTGCCTCCTGTACACCCCCCCACTGGGGATCATGTATATGCACAGGATGATTCCCAACCAACAGAGCCACACTGGCCAGGGCCATAACCACTATCTTTAATGACTATGTTATAACCCAGTGTAGCTGTTAGTTTACCTAATTATTTTCCTATTAGGCAGCTTCTAATTTTTTTCTTTATTGTAAGAACTGCCATACAGTTTTTCCTTTTGCAAGTAATTTCCTTAGGATAATTATGTTCTCAGGGTAATTACTAGATCAAAAGGCATGAACATTTTAGAGATTGATAAATGTTGCTCAAGTGTTTTCTAAGAGGGAAGTAGCATGTATGTTTTAGTGCTGTCTCTTATTTGTACTCTAATTGTCCATATTCTTCCATGTGTTCACTTCTATACTTTTTCCGACACCATTTTCTATCCCAGTGCTGGCCAATAGGATCTTCTGCAATGTTAGAAATATTCTATACTTTTTGCTGTCCTGTACCATAACCACAAGTCACATGTGGCTGTTGAATATTTGAGATGTGGTTAGTGTGACAGAGGAACAGAATTTTTAATGTGAAATTCAGCCACGTGTGGCTAATGGCATCATATTAGCGCAGATCTAACCCAGTTTATACTGTGGGAGTATCTGCTACTTTGCACTCTTCTACTTGGTTGAATTTGCTCATTTGCATGCTGCTCCCCACCCCTGGTCAGACTTTTCCCCCCCTGAACTTGGCCTTCTACACTAGTTAGGGACGGCAGAAACACTTTGCCCATGTAAACGTTTTGTTTACAAGCAATGTCAGTGCGCACACTCCAGCTTTACTGTTTCCGTTATTTAATACCACCATTTGAAGACTAACCTAGTTTATTCTCCCCGCCTCCTTGTCTCCTGCTGTACTAGGTATGTGTTCATTACTAAATAATGCCATCTTTTAGATACAGTGGTTCTCAACCTTCTGGCCCTTTAAATACAGTTTCTCATGTTGTGACCCAACCATAAAATTATTTTCGTTGCTACTTCATAACTGTAATGTTGCTACTGTTAGGAAGCGTAATGTAAATATCTGATATGCAGGATGGTCTTAGGCGACCCCTGTGAAAGGGTCATTCGACCGCCAAAGGGGTCGTGACCCACAGGTTGAGAACCGCTGCTTTAGAACATGCTTTCATCTCCCTCTGGATGGTTGGTTGGTTTTCTAGCCATTGTTTTGGCTTTTTAATCTAACAGCTGACATTGATGTTCACTCTGTTTAGCAGGTGTGATGAGAGAAGGTCACCTAAATGGTTCATCTGCAGCGCACAGTGAAATAAGAGGTATACTATTTCCTGTTTTCTATCTGCCTATTTGTCAACAGAAAATGTTCCTAAGACCTAGTTAAGACTTTGGGGAGTAATGACTTGCTGCTGCATATAGTATTACATAAGATTATTTTTCTACCAAGTCTGTTACAAGATGCCTGTCTCTTATGTCTTGTCTTCTGCAGTAGGTTAAGCTGGACTTCAGCACCTGCAGCTTTAGATGTGTAAACCTGTTTATGAACCTCCCGTTTACTCTCTCCCTTTTCTCTCCACAGACCTCAGTACATGAGGGCTACAGAAGTCACCGACATTAGACCAAGCTGTTAGGCCCTGCCGTGGACGGTTTAACAGTAAACTTACAAGAACCCAATACAACTCCGAAAAGAACCAAAACCCAGAAGTTGAAGGCTGGGGCTATGTAGAGTGGTGGCGAACTTCCCACCTTCATCCTTCGTGCCGACTGGTCTTTTGTTTTGTTGTTTTCCAGTTCTTGGTCTTATATGGCCTGTTCCAGTTTGAGAATACCCAAGTGACAATGGGACCCAGTGCAGCTCCCCACCCACCACTGGGCTGGACATGCCTGTGTCTACACAGATTGGGGTGGCGCCCACTGCGCAGGCTGCTGCCCTGCATGGACTCGGACTGTGGTGCCGTGGACTCACCGTGGCCGCTGCAATTTTGTACTCTAGACTTGGTTTTTCACTTAAGCTTAATGGCTTTTTCTAAGACTTGAAGCTCTAGTTTTCTAGATCTCTTACAGTGTACAGTATTTTACATACCTGAGCTGTATTAAAAGCTTGTTCATTTACTTCCCAGGGCCCTGGTTCTACTTTCAGTCACTTTTGAAAATTAACCTGCAAAGGTCCTGACAAGCCTAATTTTTGTCACTCAATTTAATTTTCAAGACCTGTTCCTTTCTGGGGGAGGGGGTCTTTCTCAGGAGAGCCGTTTTCCCAGATTTCTCAGAGCATCCATTCCCACTGCCTCCCTTACATAAACACTAGTTAGCGTGACGTGGGATTGTAGTTTTGAATCCTATATAAAGTAACTCCGAGACTAAAAGGCGATTTACTTATGAAATTTATTTTCTTATATATAAATTATGCATTTCTCTGGGCAGACAGCCTTCACCTTATTGCACTAAGCACGTCTGTAATACAAGCTACAGGACAAGTCTCAACAAGAGGTTTGTATTTAATGTAGCACTTGTCTACCAGGCACTGTAGAGAGGAGGCGGAGGAGCTAGGGTCCCTCGGGGTGAAGAACAGGGAGGGGCACCGTGATACCTCCTGACAGGCAGTTTCCTCCCAGGAAGGGGAACATGCAAAGCTTACACCTGGGTTCTGGGCCTGGGGAAGAGCTGGAAGGCTGAGAAGCCCAATGCAATACTGCAGCTCGCCCCCTTTTCTGAGGGATGAGGGAAGGGGGACTCACCTTTTGCTCATTGTAACAAATCCCTCTGGCCTTAGCCGACACTTTGAGGAAACAACGGGATGGGATCATCAGAATTAGCAGCAATTAAGGACAGGCTATAATGCCACAGTGTGGTTGGTGGGTGTCACCCAGGCCCAGGGACCTGAAAGCTGTGTAGCCTAGGGAGAGGTGCCACTCAAGACCCAGAGCTGGTTCTGGAAGTCTCTTAATCTAATGGAGCTTCAAACTGCTTATGATGCTCAGATGTCCCCATGACACTAACTAGCCAAGTTCTGGTGTTGGATCTCCTGACCACTGGTCAAAGCTGTAATGAGACCGAGACCATAGGCAGAGTGGTGGGTAGGAAGGGTAGAACCACAGTGGCGGTGGGCGGGGTGGCATGGGCAATGGGCAGTGACTGTAACATGATTAGGCCCTCCTTGTAGACGGAGGCTAGATTGAACAGGGAGTGGGGCTAGAGGAGCTGCACGCCAGGACCTGCCCTCACTCTGCCTCTGCACTATACTGAAGACAAGTTGCTCACACTCTAATGCACATTCTTGATCCAGGAACGGGGACTTTGGGGGAAGCGGTGATTTGGTTTTGGGCAAGAGCATGTTAAGCCTTCATGAGGGCAGCCACCACAGCCTTGGCGTTGAGACTGCGTAAGTCACAGTAGGTCTGGCCAGTGCCCACAAACACGATGGGTTTGCTTGTGATGTAGGTCATAGAAATAGCAGCTCCCACCTGAAGAGGAAAAAGGGGTACCCAGTCAACTCAAGGGCCCTTCTATGTACCCCGAGTAACAGGAAGCTTTGAGCTAATGCAGCCTCAGCTACCTTGTGAAAGATCGCCAACCCCTGCCCTCCCAGTCCCCCTATGTCCTGTGTCATTCATACTTACCTTGTCATCAATGGTGTCAAATTTGGTAAGGACAATGCCATCAATGAGCCGAGGGGTTTGAGCCATAGAATGGTCAGCCAAGGCTCTGTTGAACTTGACCTGGAAAGGAGAAATGGCATGTAAGTGTAAAATGCACCTTTCCACCTAAATCCGAGGCTGGAAAGAGAACCACGCCCTCACCAGCTGATCCACGGCCTCGTTGCCTACTAAGGCCTCGCCCACAAACAGCACCAAGTCAGGGGTGTTGACAGTAATGAGCTTGGCTAGGGCAGTCATCAGAGGGGCATTGTCTTGCATGCGACCAGCTGTGTCCACCAGCACGACGTCAAAGCCTTGGTTCCGTGCTACAGAGAGAAAAGCGGTCAGCTCAGAACTCCTGGGTTGTCAACTTATTTCCAGCGTCCTCTCAGGAAGTCCTAGCCTGGCTATGTGAAAGGTCTGTTTCCTTTCTTGGGCTCTGGATCTGGTTACAAGGTAGTGAGAAATCTATACTTGGCCCTCCGCGCAGTCAGGAAAAGGATGGCAGTGCCACAAAGGTGACCAATTAGAGGTTTCTTCAGTTGGGCCATACCAGCTTCGGTTGCAACTACACCCATTACCCAAAGTGGAGCAAGTCACAAGCCCTGACTTGTTACTGAGCATAAGTTGGTAGTCGGGTGATCCTCAGGGTATTTTAAGGGAGCCCAAGGAAAGGGGCCCAGACCAGCTCCCACACACTGTGCACCGTACCAAAGGCAATAGCTTCCATGGCGATGCCGGCAGCATCTTTGCCGTAGCCCTTCTCAAACAACTGCACCATGGTGCGGCCACCGTGACTCTCCGGGGGGTGTAGGGCACTCAGGCGGCGTGTGTGTGTGCGCAGCTGCTCCACAGCCCCGGCACGAAATGTGTCACAGGCGGCGATGAGGACGCTGAAGCCATTCTCTAGCAGCCAGAAGGAAATCTGCAGGAGGCAAAGGAGACCGTCACCTAGAGCCACAACTGCTGAGATAGTGAAGAAAGGTCAGACAGATGGGCACTGCACTGACCTTGGCAAGATTGGTGGACTTCCCCACTCCGTTAACCCCACAGAAGGTGACCACATAAGGGCGCTGATGACGCTGGGCATCCATGATGTCCCGGAGCATGTCCACACGACGCTGTGGCTGCAGGATCTGTACCAGGGACTCCTGCAGAGCTTGCTTTACTGTGGAAGTCACCGCTGAAAGGGAGGAGGCGGCGCACCCATGAATCCCAAGGATGTACTCCACGATTGCCCAACACCTTTCTGCGCTAAGGGAACTAGGATCTGGATGCTACCTGGATCCTGCCCCAGGAAGCCACACATTTGCTACTGTCCGAATAAACACTTCCCAAGTATTAACTCATTTAAACCTCTTAGTAACTCTTAAAGTCTAAGTCATGTAATAGAGGTTTAGAGCTTCAGAGATTTGCCAAAAGTCACAGAGGCCAACGCACTGGTATGCATAATGCCCTGCGCACACTGGTTGAGGCCGATACTTACTGCTGAATGTCCCCATCACCTTCCCTTCCAACTTGTTGGCCACGGATTCACAGAGTTGGACTGCAATGTCTGCTGCTACATTCTTAGCTGAGGAGAGGGGAACGGTGTGAGTGCCAAGTCAGGTCACCAACTCTTACGGTACAGTAGGAAACTAGATCAGTGATGGCGAACCTATGACATGCATGTCAGAGGTGACACGCAAACTCATTTTTTTGGTTGATTTTTCTTTGTTAAATGGCATTTAAATATATAAAATAAATATCAAAAATATAACTTTTATACTATGGTTGCAAATATCAAAAAATTTCTATATGTGACATGGCACCAGAGTTAAGTTAGGGTTTTTCAAAATGCTGACACGCTGAGCTCAAAAGGTTCACCATCACTGAACTAGATGGTTCTACCCTCCACCATCCCTACCCCATAAACACAAGCCCACCCGTTCCTAGAACTTACCAATGAGATGATCACGCATCTTGTCCAGCACAGATTCCATGTCTTCACGACTCAAGCTCTTGGAACCCACAAGGCCCTTCAGCATCCCAAACATGCCACCCAGAGTCCCCTTGGCAGCACTGCAGGCACAGGAGATACGGATACACATAAAGCCAGTGGGCAGAAGTCAAGCCGCATCCGCTGTGGAGCCACACACACCCTGCACCCCCTGAAATTCCCTACCTAGGTTTGGTAGGGTTCTGAGCAGCCCCTTCATCATCGGAGCTGCTGCAGTCCAGATCCTGAAGCTGCCCCCCAGGCCCAGTCCCTCGAATCTGCAGGGTTTGGGGAAAGGAAGGAGAGAGGATTAGAAAGTCTAAAGGTTCTGAAGGGGAAAAGCACAGGATTCACCCTGTCTACACTGCTCAGTCTCTTGGATTTGGGAAGAGACTTACCCCCTCACTCAAAGAAATCCAAGGTACCACCCCCTCCTCTCTACTTCCGATTTACTTATCTTAGAGGAAGAGAGAGGGATAGAAAAATGGAAACATCAATGAGTGAAAAACATCATCGATCGGCTGCCTCCTGCACACCCCCTACTGGGGATCGAGCCTACAACCCGGGCACATGCCCTGACTGGGAATCAAACCAGCGACCTCTAGGTACATGGGTCAACGCTCAACCTCTGAGCCACACCGGCCGGGCCCTCCCATTCCGTTAAATGGTAACCTTCACTCAGGAACCTGTTGGCTCTCACCAAGTTGATGTCCTCAGGCGGAGCAACCTCTGGGGCCCCATTGGTGGTAGGAGCGCTATAATCCAGGTCTTCCTTGTTAGCACAGCCACCCAGCGCCCACACCCGAGGCGCCTTTTTGCCCTTCTCCTTTGGAGCATCTGACTTCGTGGACTTGCTGAAAGGGTTATGGCACAGGGTTATGGTGGAGAAGCAGGGGAGGAAACATCCCCCCAAAATCCAGAGACAAAAACACCCTTGCCCCCAACACGGCTAGATTATGGCAAAGGTTAGAATGCTCACCTGGACTTGTCTGCAGCCTTCCCATGTTTCTGAATGAACTCCTCTCGCTTCCTCCGGATCAGCTCCTCTTTGGAAAGTTCTACCCCATTGTCAGCCCCCACTGACTTTTCTGCAGGGGCTGTTTTGCTGGCAGTCAAGGGGACATCAAAACCTGTTAGGAGAAAACTCACTGGAGAAAAAGGACCAGATTCCAACAAAATAGACAATAGGGGGGAATTTCCTTATAGAAGAAACTAAGCAAACATTTTGGGGCTCACAAGGACAGGGAATGACAGCGAGGGTGGGGGGCATTAGAGTGAGGGAGACAAGCAATGACAGAGGACAGGGGACCACTTCATTAACTTTTCATGCCCCTTATGTCCAAGGAGCTCACACCAACCTTCCTTCTTGGCCCCCTTGTTTTTTTTATTCTTTGCTTTTTCCTTGGGCTTTTCACCCCGGGTCTCAATCATGGATCTCACAGGCTTCTTGGCCTTTTCAGAATCTTCAAATTTCTTCATGGTGGTTGGAGCCCGGACCTTACTGCTCTCCTCCGCTTCACTAAAGCGAGAGAGAATGGCTCAAGTCCAGAGAAAGGGCCCTCACACCGAGAGGCTCATTGAGGACGGGGCAGCACATTCGGAAGCATCTTTCAATGAACACTTGGCTACCCCTGATCGGGCCTCGGGAAGGGAGGGAGCTCCGCACGCCACGGAAATCGATTCTGGGGAGGGGAGGCCTCTCACCGGAGGAGCCGCAGAAAGTCATTCTGGAAATCAAAAGTGCCATTCAACAGACTTAGAGCGCTTTGCTGTTGGATCTCCGTGCGGTACTTGTCGCGAAAGAGCCGGTGCACGTCATCTATCAACTTGTCGACATATGTCAGCGTTAGGATCTTCTGAAAACCAACCTGTTTCGGGGAAGAAACAGAGCCAACAGATCCGCTTACATGCCATCCCGGAGCGGAGGGAAGCCAAGCCAGCCCGGGCCTCCAGATTGGCTAAGCCGCCTGGCAGGTGTCCCTGACCCGAGGGGCAGCCAAGCTCTCGGACTGAGCCCCACAGTCTCTTCCCTTCCCCCGCTCCCTCTCGGTCTTCTCATATAACACCATCTGCTGTGAACCGGGGTTCCCTTCTCTCGATAGTCAGGACTCTGCTGAGAATGCACTGGTCCCTCCAAGATACCACCACTCACCACAAACACCAGCTCAAACTGGTTGTCCAGTTTATACTTGAGCGTGAGGGCTTCATGGGTGAAGGAGTTGTTGCCGCCCCTTTCCTGGAAAGAGAGGATGTCTCCGAGTTCAGACTATTCCCCAGAAAACCCAGTCTTGGGCCCCTCAACGACCACCTTTGGGAAAGAACCGGACATTCCCCCCAAGTCAGACCTGTCCCAGGACACGAGGATGCTGGGGCACCGCCTGTGACATCCCCCCGGGGAGAAAAGGAGGTACCGTGGGGTGGGGGGGAGAGTGAGAGAGTGACACGACACCTGGGAGCCCGAGGGAAGTAGTCGTCATAGAAACAGGTCTACTAGCAGCTGTACACTGTCTACAGATTTAAAGGTGTCTTTCCATCCCTCATCTCACCCATCCTTCGGAACAAGAGAAAACCAAGCAGCCAGGAGCGAACGGAGGGAACGATGGTTAGTCTGAAGAGGCGCCTAATCCAGCTGGGGTCGCCGAAAGCGCAGGGGGAGGGGGCGCCGCAAAGTTGCAGGACGGTCCGCCGCGGGCGGGAGAAAGAAGCGGAGCCCGGGCTACCGGCGAGCGGCCAGTCCCGGGGCGGACAGGGCGGGAGCGAGGCGCGGGGCCGGTCGAGGGAGACTATGGGTCGGATCGGGGGGTGGTGGGGGGAACGAACCCGGAGTCCTGACCCCGCGGGGACGGTACCTGCAGCAGCACGGAGCGAATCAACGCGTTGACGGGCCCGGTGCAGGAGTCGCTCACGCCCTGGAAGCACCAGAGCACGAGCCCGCCCTTCGAGAAAATGGTGAAGAAGTCGAGCATGGCGGCAGCGGGAAAGGAGCCCGGCCGGCGCCGGGAGCTGAGGCCACGATCGCCCCGACTTCCTGCTGCGCCAAGCGCGGGACACGTCACACCAGCGGCCCCGGAAACCAGCTCGGCCGCACTTCCGCTCAGAGCTCGGGGATCCCCACCCGCCCGCGCTGGACGGCGCGCAGCGATGACGTAGCAGCTGGCCCGTGGCGGGGCTGGGCGGGGCTCTTGGGAGGTCACGAGGAGACGGGAGGCCTATAGCGCGGGGAGGCGGGGCCCAAGGGGGCCGCTGGCCAATGGGTGAGCTCGTCTGAATGGTCGGCGGCGCGGAGCAATGACGTTTTGGGGGCGGTGCCAGGTTTAAGGGTCGCGCTCAGTGGCCGCGCTCTCAAGGACCATGTTTCGAGGGGTGCTATGGCTCTTGGCAGGTCGAGGCTGTGTGGGCCGGGGGCTAAGCACACGCAGTGGAGGCTCGACTCCGGGTAAAGTTGAGGACACCGGAGGGTGTCGTGGTTCCGGGGTACCCCCAGTCTCCGGCTGTGCGACCTTCAGGACTTGGGACCCCGGCTCAGGCTGGGAAGACAGTGGGTCAGCTGTGAGAAGGGGCTAAGCTTGCCCCATGGAGCTTGTGAGGCCAGGACAGGCGTACGGGTCCCCGGGTTGCCCTTCTCGGGTGACAGATCGTAGACCTCAGCTCAACACCAGCATAGACCAGGCTGAGCCACCGGCTGCACGAATGTGCACCAAGTCCTGCGCGTGTGCTGCATGCCGTGCTCAGTGCTGCGGCCCGTGCAAGAGGGAAGAAGAAGAAAGGATTCACTATATGTGTCCTGGGGGTGCCTGAAGTGCAGCCGGAGAGGGGAGACTTTCTAGACCAGCGGTTCTCAACCTGTGGGTCGCGACCCCTTTGGTGGTCGAACGACCCTTTCACAGGGGTCGCCTAAGACCATCGGAGAACACATATATAATTACATATTGTTTTTGTGATTAATCACTATGCTTTAATTATGTTCATTTTGTAACAATGAAAATACATCCTGCATATCAGATATTTACATTACGATTCATAACAGTAGCAACATTACAGTTATGAAGTAGCAACGAAAATAATTTTATGGTTGGGGGTCACCACAACATGAGGAACCGTATTAATGGGTCACGGCATTAGGAAGGTTGAGAACCACTGTTCTAGACCAAGACTGGGTCGGCTCCAGCTAGTGTCATGGTAGACCTACATGGAGCAGGTGGCTACCGAGATCAGCCCTGAAGGATGGTTACTGGTTCTGGGAAGGTGTGTGTTCCAGGTGCTGGAAAACTGGGCACAGGTTAGGAGGAGAAAAGCATTGTTCCCTTGCAAGGAACTAGCCAAAGCCATCTAAATAGTTTGAGTAGTAATAGGGAATGTGTGGGAAGGGAAGCCCAGATCAAAGAAAGATTCTAATGCTGCTGAACGTTGTATTGGAAACAGTGAGAAGACTTGGAGATTTGTGGGTTAGGTGTTCATGACAAAGGATTCATTTACTCAAGATATTTATTGAGCACTTAGGATGTGCCAGGTACTCTGCTAGGCTGGAGATTGGGTGGTGAAGAAGGTACACATAGCACAGTATGAAGCTATCACTAATAAACTCAAAGTTGCAAATGTGTTGCGTGCTGCAAAAGAGGTTCACAGGGCTGTGAGATAATGTGGCGGGAGAATTCAACATAGTCTAGGGCAGCGGTCGCCAACCTTTCGGACCTCATGGACCACTTGTTGGCGACCGCTGGTCTAGGGGGTCAGAAAAGGCTTCCCTGAGAAGATGTTAACTGAGCTGAGACCTAAGGGGAGCAGAGTTTCAAAAGAGAGAGAGCACTTGTGTAGGTTCCCTGTGATGGGAGGAAGTAAGGTGTCATCAAGGAAACGGGCTGGGAGTGCAGGGAGAGGAGAAGGACGAGGCGAGCAGGAGCCAGATTGTGCGTTGTCTCCCTGGGAACGTTTATGGATTCTGGACTTTTATCCTTAGAGCAATGGAAAGCCATTGGAGGGTTTTAAGCAAGAGGGTGTGTGATTAAATTAGTGTTCAGACAAGGTCAGTCAGGCTACGATGTAGAAAAGAACTGGGGGAGGGTGACAAGAGGGGAATTCGTGGGAACAGTTAGGAGGCTTTTGCATTAGTCTAGGTGAGAGGTGGTGGTGGTTCAGTCTAGGGCAGTGCTGGCAGAGATAGAAAAAAAAGGGGACAGATTGGGGAGATGTTTCGGAGGCAGAGTCATCGGAACTTTGTAACATATAGGACATGAATGTAAGTCTGCTGGTGGTGACGGATATGCAGGGTAAGGTGCCACTCAGAGGTGCCATGCTTCAGTGGTTGCAGCTTGGAGTGTGCGGGGACCTCTTGGTCCGGGAGCCTGGGACATCCAAGTGGTGATGATAATGCAGTTGAGTATATGAGCCTCAGGCTCATCAGAAAGATAGGTGTGCACAGGAGACATATATGTGTAAGTCACCTATCCTAGGGAGAGAGTATAGACCAGCCGTGGGCAAACTACGGCCCGCGGGCCGGATCCGGCCCGTTTGAAATGAATAAAACTAAAAAAAAAAAAAAACCGTACCCTTTTATGCAATGATGTTTACTTTGAATTTATATTAGTTCACACAAACACTCCATCCATGCTTTTGTTTCGGCCCTCCGGTCCAGTTTAAGAACCCATTGTGGCCCTTGAGTCAAAAAGTTTGCCCACCCCTGGTCTAGACTGTTAATCTTAGGAGGTGGAATCTTGAGCAGGGCATGATGCATGAAAAGGAAGAGAGGCTGATGGCATGCAGAACCTATAGCAAAGCTGCGGAATACTGCTGGCTGCACGTGGACCTTATGGGAGGGGCCGACAGTGGGGACTGCCAACTCAGTGTCAAGTTAGCCCACCTTTTCCTGTGCCCATCTCCCAACCCCCTACCACCTGCAAAGGAAATGAATGGCTCTCTTTGACCATAACTGCATCCCACAGACTGGACTGAAAAGGTGTCTGAAATTAAGAAGAAGATCCAGTCAGCTCTTCCTGGAGGGCCCTGGGATCCACTGTATGACACCAGCCACCTGCCCCCTGAACACTCGGATGTCGTGATTGTGGGGGGTGGGGTGCTTGGCCTGTCCGTGGCCTATTGGCTGAAGAGGTTGGAGAAGCCCCGAGGTGCCATCAAGGTGCTGGTGGTGGATCGGGACCACACGGTGAGGTCTGGGGTAGGGCAGAGTCAGGAGTGGGGCTTGGACTCGGATTTTACTAAGGACTCTCGGGAGTCTGCAGGGCGGGGACTGAGCTTTGGACCTTGTGGAGAATTAGTCCCAGGTTCCTCCTCCTTCAAACTAGGGGCCTTGGCAATAGGTTTTTGCCTTTGAAAGCACATTTCGGTGTTGCATCCTTTGAGATCTCACAGGTCTGGCCAAGAGAGCCTGCATTCAAGTTATAATTAATACAAACAGCTATCTCAGCCCCCTTTTTAGGTTCCATCACGCCTCAGGTTTTACACTTAGCTGTTCCTGTTACCACTGCCAGCCAGCCACGAATCTTTTTTTTTTTAAATATATTTGTATTGATTTCAGAGAGGAAGGGAGAGAGAAACATCAATGAGAGAGAATCACTGATCGGCTGCCTCCTGCTCACCCCCCACTGGGGGTTGAGCCCGCAACCTGGGCATGTGCCCTTGATTGGAATCGAACCCGGGACCTCTCAGTCCGCAGGCCAGCGCTCTATCCACTGAGCCAACCCAGCCAGGGCCCAGCCACGAATCTTGCTACTTTGGCCATATCCCTCTATTTTCCAATTAGAAGATCAAAAGTCCTGTCCTTGGACTTCTGGGCCATTAACATTTTGCCTGTCCCTTTGTTGATGACTGACTCTGTTTGCTGTGCACATCTGCTAATGAGGACTTTTATAACCATTGTCCTCTCTGGGCTGCTGGGTTTATCCATGCAGTTCCCCCTAGATCCTAAACCTGCAAGAAGAACTCCCCTTTAACTCAGGGTTCACGGCTCACAGAACCCATGACAGTCTCTGCTCCTGTGTAGCAGGGTGCTGTCCACCTCAGCCTTCCTTGTCTTCCCGCAGTATTCCCAGGCCTCGACCGGGCTTTCCGTGGGCGGGATCCGCCAGCAGTTCTCGCTGCCTGAGAACATCCAGCTCTCCCTCTTTTCAGTGGACTTTCTACGGAACATCAATGTACGTGCAGTGAGATTTGGGGGTTGGGGTGGTGTCCCCTCCTTTAGCCCAGAGAGAGGAGGGAAAACAAGAAGCAGGAGCAGTCGGGCAAGTAGGAATCGGAGCCCTGGTTTTCTTCCCAGTGTGGTGCCTAGAGGAGGCTTATATCTGGGTGAGGGCCCTGAGCCCCGAGGTTGTAAGTGAGGAGCCAGGAGCGCTCCCCATCCCTTCTCTAAACCAGCTTCTCTGAGGAGCTTTCTTTGCACATAGGAGTACCTGGCGGTAGTCGATGACCCTCCCCTGGACGTCCAGTTCAACCCCTCAGGGTACCTTTTGCTGGCCTCAGAAAAGGGCGCTGCAATCATGGAGAGCAACGTGAAAGTGCAGAGGTGGGTGCCGGGCACGGCCTCGGAGTCGCCTCCCAGCCACGTGCAGGCAGTAAGCCCTAAGCCAAATCCAGGCTGGGACGACGGAGCTGATGAGACAGGTCCCTGCCCCTTGGGAACTTAGTCGGGAAAGGCAGGCACATGCAGAACTTCAAGGCCCTGTGCTCGGGCTGTGATATAGACAAAGTGCTGCTGGTGGGCCCTGCATTGCCAGATAAGAACCACCTAGGACACGCCCCAGACCTGATAAATCTGCAGGCATTTCCTGTAAGAGCCAGATAGTAAGCATTTTAGGCTTTGCAGGCCATACAGTCTCTATTGCAATCACTAAACTTGCAATCGAAGCACAAAAGCAGCGCTAAAAAAAAAAGCATGAGTATGGCTCATGTACAGAAATAGGCTGCAGGCCGGATATGGCAGCCCTGCCCTCCGTGATCACCATGGTCAGTCAAGAGCAGGAATCGCCAACAGACAGGTCTCCAAGTCACAGGTCTCCAAGTCTCACACGTGACATCAGGTAATGTCCTAACTGCTTCACAGATAATAACTCAATTTTACATGTGGGGAAATCGAAGTGGTGGCTGGGAGTGAAACCAGGCATTCTGGTTTAGGGGTGTGTTCTTTGAGCACCGTGTTGCAGCCTTTGGGTGCTCAAGGAACAGAATCCCAGAGGAGGTGGCTGTGCTAGTGGGTGCGATTGTCCCAGGAGGTGGGCAGGAGGCTGTCCCAGGTAGAGCGGAGGGAACAGCGACTCACCCTGTTGTGAAAGGACGGCAAGGGATTCAGGCTGTGCAGCCAACGGACACTAGGGTGTAGGAAAGGAAGAAGGGGTCAGATGCTGGAGAGCCGAGGAGGCTTGTCCCCCATCCATTCAGCAAGGACAGAGAAGGGGCATAAATGAGGTCGGATCCCCACTTGTGGAGCTGGGTCCGTACTGCTCCCTCTGCACGCTCATCCTCACTAACATACACACAGACACACGTGTTTCTCTCAGGCAGGAAGGAGCCAAAGTGTGTCTGATGTCCCCGGAGCAGCTGCAGAACAAGTTTCCCTGGATTAACACGGACGGAGTGGCCTTGGCGTCTTACGGTGAGGCGTGCGCGCAGAGGGCAGAGGGCTGCGGGCACCTCGGGTGGGAAGCCTCAGCACCCTGCAGCCACGTCACTGAGCAGCGCCTCCCTCTGGCCAGCAGCCCCCACCCCCAGGCCATGCCAGCTCTGTTCTTCCGCAGGATTTGACTCGGTGCGGTCGGTCAGCTTGACTTTCCCCAGCGTACCAGCCCAAAGAAGAGTTGGGGGTGCGGGAAACAAAAGGAGAGGAGGGCTCTCGACCCTCTTCATCCTCCTCTTTTTCCCTCACAGGGTTGGAGGGTGAAGGTTGGTTTGACCCCTGGTGTCTGCTCCAGGGGCTTCGGCGAAAGATCCAGTCCCTGGGGGTCCTTTTCTGCCAGGGAGAGGTGACACGTGAGTCTGCCCCCCTTGCCCACTGCTCATAGCCTTTGCCATCCAGGGCGCAGGCCTAGACCGTGTCTTATCTTCACTCACAAGGGTTGGTGGGGGAAGGGGCTTCTCCCCTGAGGGCCGGTCCTGGGCATCCTGACTCCAGCTGCTGACTAGGCTGCTTCCGCCTCGTGATTGGCTAGAACAGTGATGGCGAACCTTTTGAGCTCAGCGTGTCAGCATTTTGAAAAACCCTAACTTAACTCTGGTGCCGTGTCACATATAGAAATTTTTTGATCTTTGCAACCACAGTAAAACAAAGGCTTATATTTTTGATATTCATTTTATATATTTAAATGCCATTTAACAAAGAAAAATCAACCAAAAAAATGAGTTCGCGTGTCACCTCTGACACGCGTGTCATAGGTTTGCCATCACTGGGCTAGAAGGTTTCAGTGCTCTCCTGCCCTGAGTTCGGGCAGGTTCATCCCCGTTACCCTGTTGGCTGCAGGGTCTGGGAAAGCGTCCAGCCTTCCAGTTCCTTTCCCTAGGACACCGGGACCCCCCTCTCCTTCCTCTCCAAGGCCTCGAGGGCTTGTTTCATTTTCTTTCTCCGGCAGGTTTCAGCATGTCATCTAGCCGCATGCAGACCAGCAGTGGGAAAGAGATGACTTTGAAGAGGATCCATGAAGTCCATGTAAGTTCCCAGCCTGCGTAACTTCCTCACCAGCGCGGAGGGAGGGAGGGAGGAGAACGGTAACGGCTGTCACTTGGAACTTCTACCCACTTCCAGGAAGAAAGGTTCCTCTCATGGTGGCCAGCGTATGGGCCAGGCCCTGCCTCCCTCCCCCTCTGTGCCTGCAGGTGAAGATGGACCACAGCCTGGAATACCAGCCTGTGGAATGTGCCCTCGTGATCAATGCCGCCGGGGCCTGGTCTGGGCAAGTAGCAGAGCTGGCTGGTATTGGGAAGGGGCCACCTGGCACCCTGGAGGGCACCAAGCTACCTGTGGAGCCGAGGAAAAGGTGACTTCCCCCGGGGCAGCTGAGGAGGTTGGTGAGAGGAGGAGAGAAACAATATAAAAGGTTGTTAAGCCGGCCGGTGTGGTTCAGTGGTTGAGCGTCAACCTATGAACCAGGAGGTCACGATTTGATTCCTGGTCAGGGCACATGCCCGGGTTTCGGGTTCGATCCCCAGGGTGTTGTGTGCAGGAAGCAGCCTGTCAATGATTCTCTCATTGATGTTTCCATCTCTTTCCCTCCCCCTCCCTCTCTGAAATCAATAAAAATAAATTTTAAAAAAAGAAAAAACGGTTGTTCAGTGGGAGGAGGGAAGAGTTGCTATTCCCGCCACTTCTGAACCCACCTGGTTATGGCAGGTACGTGTACTTCTGGCACTGCCCCGAGGGACCAGGCCTGGAGACTCCGTTCATGGCAGACACCAGTGGAGCCTATTTCCGCCGGGAAGGATTAGGCCACAACTACTTGGGTGGCTGCAGCCCCACCGAGGTGAGCTAAATGGGGTCGGGGCTTGGGAGGGGACAGCCCAGTAGTCGTTAAAGTGTCAGGCTCTGCCCTAACCGGTTTGGCTCAGTGGACAGTGCGTCAGCCTACGGACAAGGGTCCCAGGTTCGATTCCAGTCGAGGGCATGTACCTTGGTTGCGGGCACATCCCCAGTAAGGAGTGTGCAGGAGGCAGCTGATCGATGTTTCTCTCTCATCGATGTTTCTAACTCTCTATCCCTCTCCCTTCCTCTCTGTAAAAAATCAATAAAATATATTAAAAAATAATTATTAAAAAAATAAATAAATAAAGTTTCAGGCTCTGGGGAGGGCCAGTGCTGTTACTGATGTGGCAGCACTTTCAGGTTTCAATTGGGATCTCTCGTCCCCATCCCCCACCCACCTAGGGGGTTGACTAAAGAGGTCAGTGAGCTCTGGCTCTGTTTTTGTATCCCCACCTCTCACCCCAGGAGGAGGAACCGGACCCGGGGAATCTGGAAGTGGACCATGATTTCTTCCAGGACAAGGTGTGGCCCCATTTGGCCCACAGAGTACCAGCTTTTCAGAGCCTGAAGGTAACTAGGAGACATGACATTGGAGCATCTTGGGCCCATCTGTCTACCTCACAACTGCTAAGGACTCTGCGGGTCTAAGGACCCATGCTGTCAACCCCTTCGGCAGTGGTGGAGGGTGCTGAGGCCTGACCAGGAGGGGGGTGGCTGCCCTGGTGGCCTTCCAGAGAACCCCAGCATCTCATGCACCTGCAGGTTCGGAGCGCTTGGGCCGGCTATTACGACTACAACACCTTTGACCAGAACGGCGTGGTGGGCCCCCACCCCCTGGTCGTCAACATGTACTTTGCCACGGGCTTCAGTGGCCATGGGCTCCAGCAGGCCCCCGCCGTGGGGCGAGCTGTGGCCGAGCTGGTGCTAGAGGGCCAGTTCCAGACCATCAACCTGAGCTCCCTCCTCTTCAGCCGCTTTTACTTGGGAGAGAAGGTCGAAGAGCGCAACATCATCTGAGCCTGTAAGCTCTCCGCTGGCCCTGCTTCCCCATCTGTCACCCCTGGTCAAATCCTGGCCCATGTTCACGTCCTCCTCCCTAGCATCATGCCAAGAGCTCCTCCATCCTCCCCTCACTCGGGTGATTCTGTCCCATGTGGCTGGGCATGTGGGCAGGCTGCAGGCTCTGAGGTTCTGCGCCTGAGGCCCAGGCTGACAGAATGAGGGAGCAGGACCCTGGGACTGATCCCTGGCCCTGGCTGATGCTGCCCACCAAGGCGATCCAGCTGGACAGCACGCCTCAGTGGTCCTGGGCACCAGGCCCAGGGCTGGCTCCCTCCTGGCACCAACCAGAAAGATCACCACTGCCCCTCTTCGCAGAGCCCAGGCAGGGAGCATTCCGGTGCAGCTGGCCCCAATTTATTATCAATCAATAAATGTGATGAACTCCTTCCTGTCAGTTTTCTGTCCCTTCCTCTCTTCACCCCATGGCAGGTGCCTTTGAAGTGCCCGCTAGCCTTTGACCACAGGTTGGGAGAAGCACAGCCTCCCTGTCCTCCCAGGAGTGTTCTTTTTTTAAAACCCTCCCCCGAGGATATTTTCCCATTGCTTTTTAGAGATAGTGGAAGAGAGAAAGACAGAGAGAAATATCAATGTGAGAGAAACACATCAATTGGTTGCCTCCTGCACGCACCCGGACCAGGGCCTTGAGGGGGAGGAGCCTGCAATCGAGGTATGTGCCCTTGACCAGAATCAAACCCGGAATGCTTCGATTCGCAGGCCAACGCTCTAGCCACTGAGCCAAACCAGCTAGGGCCCCAGGAGCGTTCTTAAATCCTCCTTGGCAAGCTAGTGCCTCCTTTTCCCACCTTCCTGCAGGTTGTGGTTGTAGAGGGACGGGACGTGTTCATTCCTCTGCAGTATTTATTCAGCTCCAACTGTTGGCTGGGTCTAGGGCTACCTATTCGAGATACACCAGCAGGCAAACCTAAAGGATGAGCAGCTTCACAAAGTGAATGCAGGGGGGAGTGGGGAGGAGAGTGGGAAGGGGGGTGGTTCCAGGCTGATGGAAAACCATATACAGCCCTAGCTGGTTTGGCTCAGTGGATAGAGCGTCGGCCTTCGGACTGAAGGGTCCCAGGTTCGATTCCGGTCAAGGGCATGTACCTTGGTTGCGGGCACATCCCCAGTAGGAGGTGTGCAGGAGGCAGCTGATCGATGTTTCTAACTCTCTATCTCTCTCCCTTCCTCTCTGTAAAAAAAAATCAATAAAATATATTTTAAAAAAAGAAAAGAAAACCATATACAGAGGCCTGGGACCAAGAATTAGCAAGATTCCAGGGTTGGCTGGATCATGATTTGTCCTAACAGGATCATGGGGTAAAAGAAGAGGTGCATCTGGGCCCTGGGCTGAGGAGCCGGCTGCGGAGCTCTGTCATTCTGTGGGCAGGGGACACTGCAGGGTTTTCAATAGGGAAACACATGATCC
>NW_005871891.1:126198-174324 GCF_000147115.1 Myotis lucifugus
TATGGGTCAGAGGAAAAAGGCTCCGCACACCAGCTACTTCCTTTGGAGAGGACAAATGAGCTATTAAGGTTAGAGACCCTCCGTCATCCCGCCGGGCTGTGTTCAGCGGCTGGGGGAGGACTGTGCTCATCACTGCGGCGGTCGGTGTCACTAGTAGACTGTGCGAGGGGTGGGGACTAAGCCTTCCCCTCCGCGCGGCACCGAGCTATGGAGATGCCTGCGCAGTACTTGGCTCGGTGTTCACCTGGGTGCCTCTCGGCTCCCTTTGGAGCCCGAAGACGGCCCCCGGCCTCGGGGAATCTTCAGTCTAACGCGAGGGCTGCGCCGTGGGCGCACAAGCTCCGGATGGCACCGGTGCAGCGGGGATTTGGGGAGGGAGGCGGGCAGGGAAGGGGAAGAAGGGCTTCCCTGCATAAGCTACCCAGGTGCCTCTGGCCAGCAGCCGGGCGCTGCGGGCAGAGCTGGGGGCGGGGAGGGCGGGCGCCGAGGGGCCCTCCTCCCCGAGGCCGTGGGTCTCCCTGGTGGGCCCAGGGCTCATCGGCCAGCTGCTGCCCAAGTGGTGACCCCGTGGGGCCCGCGAGCCCACCTGCCTCCGACCGCGGGGCCCAGGGCGGGGCGCAGCCTGGCACTTCCGGGGGCGGGGCAGTTCTCTGGCCGCCTTCACTTCCTCTCGGCCGAGGCGGGCGGGCTCCGGAGCTCACACTGCACCGGCCCGCACCACTGCACCCGCCCCGCACCGCAAGCCCGGCCCTCGCGCAGGTGAGCGCCCGGAGCAGGGTGCGGGGGGCCGGTGGGGGAGGGCCGCGGGAGCCAGGGGCGGGGGTCCAGGGGAGGGAAGGCGGGCCATGGGGGGGGCAGGGACCCGCGTCCCCGCCCTTTTCCCCCGCGCTCCGACCCCAGCCCCCGGGCAGGGCACACCCTGCCGATCCAGCGCCTCCCCTCCCCTCCAGCCCCTCTACCTGGCTGCCTCGGGCACCCCGAGCGGGAGCGGACGCGGCATGAAAAGGGCCTCCGGGGCGGCTGTCACTCACCATCCCGTCGCCGAGAGGCTGGTCCAGGGAGCCCGCCGGGGAGGCGGGCCTGGCTGGGCGGCGGCTTCTCCCTCTGACTCCGCAGCCTCTCCCTCTGCTCTCCCCACGGCCTTTATGGTCGCATTTCAGCGGGAACGTGGCTTTCTTAGGGCAGCGACCTGTCAGGCATTCCCTCCAGAGTCATTCATCCAACATCTGCCATGGGCGGGGCACCGCAGAAAGTGCTAGCGACACCATTGACCTGGACAGATTCCGCCCTCCTCCTGGAAATTAGAAATCAAAGCCCACCCTTCGGGAGGGGGAGCTCTGCAGCTCACCCAGGGGGTACCCAGGGTCCGGAATCACCCACCGTCCCAGGAAGTCGCGTCTAGTTGTTTTTCAAGCTTTTGAAAAATTGCCCAAGTCGTAAGCGCCCGTCTTACCCAGTTTCCACACTGAACTTTTCCTGTGCAGCCTGCATCCAGAACAGATCAATAGTGCTCGCTCTCCAGGGGCCTCCCACACCCGCTTCCAATCTCTACTTCCGCCTGGCACCACCACTGACCTGCCTGCCAACCCCAGAAAGTAGTTTCACTTGCTTTTGAACTTTTGGTAACTGGATTCCCATGTCCTGTCCTTTTCGTGATGGCATGCGAGAGTCACCCACGCTTCCTGTGGCAGGCGTTGCTTCTCACTGATGTGTAATGCTGCACTGTACAAACAGACCACAGTTTATTTTTACATGCCACCCGACACTTGGATTGATGGACATGGGTTTTGGTTTTGGGGTTTCCCCCCCCCCCACCCCCCGTTTGGGGTTATTGTAAATAGTGCTGCGAAGAATTCTTGTGTTTGTCTTTCGGTGTAAGCACTTATGCTGGGCTTGTTCCTAGAGTGAAGGTGCTGGGTGTGTACGGTGTCAGCTTTCTATATGGTGCCAAACTGTTTTTCAGTCTGCTCCCACCAATTTACATGTCTCCCTGCAACCTGTGAGTTCCTCTTCCTCCACATCCCTACCAGTCCTTGCTATTGTCTCTATTCCATAGAGGCCATTTTGCTCAGTGTGTGGGTAGTGGGGTTGCTTTGAGGGTGTTTTCGTTTTCTTAATATATTTTTATTGATTTCAAAGAGAAAGGGAGAGGGAGAGGGGGAGAGAGAGATAGAAACATCAATGAGGAGAGAGAATCATTGATCGGCTGCCTCCTGCACGCCCCACACTGGGAATCGAGCCCCCAACCCTGGCATGCACTCTGACTGGGAATCGAACCGTGACCTGGTTCCTAGGTTCAGGCTCAACCACTGAGCTGCACCTGCCGGGCTGCACTGAGGTTTGAATTTGCATTTCACTGATGACTAACGCCTTCTGCATATTTTCATATGTCTGTTGGCCATTTGGAGGTCCTTTTTGTGAAGTGTCTGTTCAATTCTTACACCCATTTTTCTAATAGATTTTCTCTCTTTTACTAGTTTGTAAGAGTTCTTAAATATTCTGAATGTGAGATATTTATTGACTATGTAATTTTAAAATATCTTTTTTTTCCTCTCTCAAAAGATTGCCTTTTCACTCATAATAATGTCTTTTGATGAACGGAAGTTTTTCATTTTAATGTTGTCCAATTTATTGTTTTTCCCTATGGTTGTATTAAGTCCAATTTGAAAAGATATTTTGCTTCTGGGGTAGGGGTGGAGCATGAAATGGGTGAAGGGGGTCAAAAGGTACAAACTTCTAGTTATAAACTAAATAAATCATGAGGCTATAATGTATAGCTTGAGGATATAATGTACAATATAGTTAACAATACTGTATTATATATTTGAAAGTTGCTAAGAGAATAGACCTTAAAAGTTCTAATCACAAGAAAGCAACATTGTAACTATGTATGGTGATATAAGTAGACTTACTGTGACAATCATTTCACAATATATGGATACGTAAAGGGTATGTCAGAAAAAATATTGCTAAGGAAAACGTCATAGATTTTACTGCCTATGTTTTCTTCTGGGGGTTTTATGTTGTTTTCAAACTTACATATAAGTCTTTAATTCATTTTGAGTTTATTCTTGTGTATGGTGTAAGAATGTGGTTTAGTTTTATTTATTTTTTAAATATATTTTATTGGTTTTTACAGAGAGGAAGAGAGAGGGATAGAGAGTTAGAAACATCGATGAGAGAGAAACATCGATCAGCCGCCTCCTGCACACCTCCCACTGGGGATGTGCCCGCAACCAAGGTACATGCCCTTGACCGGAATTGAACTTGGGACCTTTCAGTCTGCAGGCCGATGCTCTATCCACTGAGCCAAACTGGTTAGGGCTTAGTTTTATTTTTTAAATGTATCTGTCCAATTTTCCCAGCACCATTTATTGAATAGACTGTCTTTACCCCATTGTATGTTCTTGCCTCTGTTGTCATATAATAATTGACCATATAGGCATGGGGCTCTCTGTTCTGTTCCACTGATCTATGTGTCTGTTTTTATGCCAGTACCATGCTGTTTTCATTATTATACCTTGAAGTATAGTTTGGTATTAGATAGCATAATGCCTCCAACTTTGTTCTTTTTTCTCAAGATTGCTCTGGCTATTTAGAGTCTTTTGTGGTTCAATATAAGTTTTTGGATTATTTATTATAGTTCTGTGAAAAATGCTATTGGTATTCTCATTGGAGTTGCATTGAATCTATTGATTGCTTTGGGTAGTATGGACATTTTGATGATGTTAATTCTCCCTATTCATGAACATGGTATATGCTTCCATTTATTTGTATCACCTTCAATTGCTTTCTTCAGTGTCTTATAATTTTTTGAGTAAAAGATTTTTACTGCCTTGATTAGACTTATTCCTAGGTATTGTATTTTATTTTTGATGGGAATGTTTTCTTAGTTTCTCTTTCTGTTAGTTCGTTGTTGGTGTATAAAAATGCAACCAAATTCTGAGTATTTTGTATCCTGCTACTCTACTGAATCAGTTTATCAATTCTAGTAGTTGTGGGATCTTAAGAGTTCTCTCTACCTAGTATCCTGTCATCTGCAAATAAAGGCAGTTTCTTTTCTTCTTTTCCAATTTGGATACGTTTTATTTCTTTTTCTTATCTCATTGCTGTGGCTAGGATTTCCAGTACTATGTTGAGTAAGAGTGGTGAAAGTGGACATCCCTGTGTACTTCCTAACCTTAAGTGAAACGCTTTTAGTTTTCCCCCACTGAGTATGCTGTTAGCTGTGGGTGTGTCATAGATGGCCTTAATTATGTTCAGGTATGTTCCATTCCCACTTTGTTGAGAGTTTTTATCATACGTGGGTGCTGGATCTTGTGAATTTCTTTTTCTTCATCTATTGACATGATCATATGAATTTTATCCTTCATTTTGTTTATGTGTTGTAATATATTAATTGATATGCATCCCAAGAATGAATCCACTTGATCATGGTGTATGATATAAAAAATTGGGTTTATTGATTTTAGAGAGAAAGAGGAATGAGGAGGGAGAGAGAAACATCAACTTGTGGTATGATCTTTTTAATATATCGCTGAATTCAGTTTGCTAATATTTTGTTGAGGATTTCTGCATCTGTGTCCATCAGGAATATTGGCCTATAATTTTCTTTCTTGGCAGTGTCTTTATCTGGTTTTAGAATCAGTATAATGCTGGCCTCATAAAATGAGATTGGGAATCTTCCCTCCTCTTGAATTTTTTGGGATAATTTAAAGAGGATAGGTGTTAATTCTTCTTTGAATGTTTGGTAAAATTCACCTGTGAAGCCATCCAGTCCAGGATTTTTTTTTTTTTTGGTTTGGGAGTTTATGACAACTGTTTAAATTTCATTAGTTGAAATCGGTCTGTTCAGATTTCCTGTTTCTTCTTGATTCAGTCTTTGAAGATTGTATGTTTCTAAGAATTTGTCCATTTCTCCCAGATTATCCAGTTGTTGACATATAATCCTTTGTATTTCTGTGGTGTCATTTCTGATTTTATTTGAGCTCTCTTTCTCTCTCTCTCTCTCTCTCTCTCTCTCTCTCTCTCTCTCTCTCGTCCCGTTAAAGATTTATTAATCTTGTTATCATGTTTATCTCTCCAACGAACCAACTCATTTATCTTTTTTTTGTTGTTGTTTCATTGAGCTTTTGTAATTTTTAATTTAGACTCTATTTCATTTGTTTCCACTCTGATCTTTATTATTTTCTTCCTTCTACTCACTTTGAAATTTGTTTGTTTTTTTTTTTTTTGCTTTTTTAAGTTCCTTTAGGTATAAGATTATATTGTTTATTTGAAAATTTTCTTGTTTCTTGAAGTAGGCCTGTATTGCTATGAATTTCCCTCTTAGGACTGCTTTTGCAGTGTCCCATAGATGTTGGGTTGTTGTGTTATCATTTTCATTTGTCTCAAGGTATCTTTTGATTTCTTTCTTGATCTCGTTGTTAACCAATTCATTGTTTAGTAGCATGTTATTAAGCCTCAATGTGTTTCTGTGTTTCAGGCTTTTTCTTGTAATTAATTGGTAGTTTCATACTATTCTTGTTGGAGAAGATGCCTGATATGATTTCAGTCTTTTTAGATTTATTGAGATTTGTTTTGTGTCCTAACATCTGGTCTGGCCTGGAAAATGTTCCATGTGCACTTGGAAAGAGTGTATATTCTGCTTCTTTGGGGTGAAATGTTCTGAAAATATCAATTAAACTCATCTGATTTAATGTGTCATTTAAGGTCTCAGTTTCCTTGTTGATTTTCTGTCTGGAAGATCTATCCATTGATGTCAATGTGGTGTTGAAATCCCCTACTGTGACTCTATTACTGTCAATCTCTCCCTTTATGTCTACCAAGATTTGCTTTGTATATTTAGATGCTCCTATGTTGGGTACATAAAATATCTTCTTCTCTGCTTGGAAACTATGTCTCCCAAATCTCAATATGTGACTATTACTAAATCTTGTAAAGTTTAAAGCATATTTGAGAGTAATAAATAGCTCCACAGCCTCAGCTGTGCAAGAACTGAAAAGTAACAAGGAAGATGTTGTGGGGTTTTAGGCTCCAGGAAGTAGCCAGTGTGTATGGCTAATGGGACTTAACCTGCTGTCTTGCCCAATTATCCTCTGTCAACGATGATGTTGTTTCCTGTGTTTAAACTTTTCCATAATGTTAGTCACCAGGGCTTCTACCAACCCACTTCCAGTGGCCTGTGCTGTTGGGCAACTGGATTTTCCTTTTTCTTTTTCTTTTTTTAAAAATATATTTTATTCTTTTTTTTTTTACAGAGAGGAAGGGAGAGGAGAGGGATAGAGAGAAACATTGGTGAGAGAGAAACATCGATCAGCTGCCTCCTGCACACCTCCTACTGGGGATGTGCCCACAACCAAGGTACATGCCCTTGATCAGAATCGAACTTGGGATCCTTCAGTCTGCAGGCCGACACTCTATCCACTGAGCCAAACCAGCTAGGGCTGGACTTTTTCTTAACCAAGCAATAAAAAAAGGCAATTACTCCAAATCAGCACATATAGCTGGAAGGGCAAGTCCTTTTATAAAATGGAAAACTGAAACTTTTAAATCTACATCTATTGAGTAGATTAGAGTATTCGATTAATTTTTAATCTTTAGGCTATCATTAAAATATCAAATGATTCTCCAGTTTAAGTATTTGACGGCCAAATAACACATTTAAAAATCAAACAAAAGTGAAAAATACTCGAATACTATAAAAACCAAGTGACAACCGTTTACTACTGGGGGAAAAGGGATATACTGGATGGTTGAACTGAAGATGTCGACACACAGTAATCCCTAAGCAGGAAAAGGATTTCAAAACCTGACCGTGGTTATCAGGCGTCAGCCCAGCAGGAGGCTGTCTGAAACCCAGAGAATGTTAGCAGGGGAAGAAACACATAAAGATGTTTACCTGTCCTTGTCCTTTTTGCCGGGCTTAGCAGCTAACTGCTTTTCTCTTTCAAGTATATCTCTGATTCCTGCACCCATGCCACCTTCTCTTCCTGCCCCCTTGTTCCTGCAGTTTTAAGTTCTTTTTTTTTTAAACGTTGGTATATTTTCATGACTCAACAGTCCCTCTTAACTTACAGTCATCAGCTTCACGTAGGGGTGTTTAGCATTTAACAGTGGAAAAGCATTATTGTCCAATGTGGGGTGCCGCCCTTTACCTTTTGAAACCCCTTCCTTCAGTGTGTCTCATCCAAGTTTCTTCTATGAAAGTTCCCCGAGAGTTTGTTTTGACTTTGCAGATTCAGCAAAGAGTGAGGTGAGGAAGCAGCCCTCTTCCTGTTGCTCCATAGCTGCAGGGCCAAGCGCTCCACCAGCCCTCTGTCTCTGGCTCTGGCTCGGACCCGGGCAGGCTCTGCCCCACAGGGAGTCACCCCCAGAAACCTAGGCTGAGAAAACCTCTTCCATCAGGGACATCCTGGGCATTGCGGTGGGAAGGGAACATGGGAAGTCGCCCGTCCTTTGCATGTCCATGTACATTTAGAAGCAGTTTGACAATCCCGCCGCCACCCCACCCCCCAAACCACAACCCTTCTGGAATGAGGGACAGCATCGATCTAAATATTAGTTTGGCAAAAACTGATGACCCTATTGAGTCTTCTAAACCATGAACATAGTATATCCCTCCAGTATCTAGATGATTTTTTAAAAATATATTTTATTGATTTTTTACAGAGAGAAAGGGAGAGGGATAGAGAGTTAGAAACATCGATGAGAGAGAAACATCGATCAGCTGCCTCCTGCACACTCCCTACTGGGGATGTGCCCACAACCAAGGTACATGCCCTTGACCGGAATCGAACCTGCGACCCTTGAGTCCGCAGGCCGACGCTCTATCCACTGAGCCAAACCAGTTAGGGCTCTAGATGATTTTAAATACATACGATCCCACTGTTTCCTGAGCACAATGTGCCATATACCATTGGTCCTTTACATAAATTATCCCATAATCTTCACGACAAGGCTGAGAAGCAGGTTCTGGCATAATTGCCAAAGGCCACAGTTCATGAGAGGTGAGAACCCAGGCACTGGGCCTGCACAAGCTGCAGTCTCTTCTCCACTGTGTGGCCTTGCTTCTCTGAGCTGACAGCTGAGGGAGGGAGGAGGGGCTGGTGAGAAGGAGGAAGAGAGGGAGTGGTGGTGGGTGGATGGAGGAAGTTATCCAAGGGAAGGCCGACTTAGAGGAAACGTTTCTTGAGGCTTTTTACATGTGTTCCTTCTCTTTGCTCAGCATCTGCCTGCCTGGATACAAAATGATTTGTCCACATAGCAATCGTGCCTCTCCCATTTCAGCATTTACACCGGACGTCCCTGTAAAGAGCTGCCTGCCGGCTGCCCTTCCCCAGCTGCCGGATGCCCTCCAGGCCAGGCGGAGCGGAGAGCCGACCCTGCTGGTCATGCCGAACCCATCTGTGAGTCTCACCACACCACCCAGACTTGGGTTTATCTCATCAGCCCCAATCACAGTGGCATCTCTCCCATGTGGGTTGAGGGACCGAAACTGAAACTCTGTCAGGCATCAGGAGAGAGAGAGATCATCAGAGCCCACCCCCTGGGGCTGAGAGTAAGGTACGTGACCCTCTCTCTCTGTCTCTTGCAGGATGGCTGTCCCATGAGGTCAAGACTGGGTCTCCTCCCTTCCCCCACGTTACCAATGCCTGGTCTCATGGGGTTAGTTTTGAACCTAACACTATGGCCTCATCCACCCCCTTCCCGGCTTCTGGCTCCAGGTCTAAGAAGCCTTTGGCCAAGATGGCTGGTGAGTGAAAGCAGACTCTGAATGCTGTTCTTGCTCCTGTGAGTGGTCCTCAGTATCCCTAGTGGTGAGGCGGGGGTCTGCCTGGCCCAACCCAGGGGAGAGGTGCAGGGAGGCTGACGATGGGGGCTCCTGCCTTGGTTTTGGTGCCTGCGGAGAGGAGGCGTGCATCCCTGGGGCCTTCAGTCCTTCTGGCTCAGCTAACTCTCCTAGCTCGAAAACCATGGTGCTGAGTGCCTCACCTTGTGTGTCTCTTATCATCTCAATCTTCCAGAATCATTCAGAGGAAGGGGCCAAGCAGAGAGAGAAAACACATCCATCTCCGGAACACCAAACTTTCTGTCCCTACCAGAAGCCGGGGAGCTGAGCTGAAATCATTATGGAGTACTGACAATATGCCAGACACTGCATGATCCCAGTTAATCTTCAACAACTAAAACGAACCCATTTTACAGATGAGGAAGTGGAGACGTAGACTGACTTGCTTAAGACCATGCAGAAAGCCAGCAGGTCCATTCAGATCTCTGTTTGACTCCAGAGTGTAGGTCCCCAATCACCAAGCTCTGTGCTCCCTGGGGCTCTGAGCAGTGGCCCTCTTCCATACTTTCCTTTTCCTTTTAGCAACAACCTAGGGTTGATCGGGGCCAAACAGATGCTAGTCCCTCTTTCTCTTCCATAATGGCTGGCCCACCTTCCTCCAGATCTGATCCCCCTTCCGTGCTAAAAATGAGTTTGGGGGCTTGCTGATCCTTCTAGCTTCACGTAGCTCTACTCACAGACTCGCAGATGGTCCACTGGTCGAGTCTAAAGTTCTGGGTAGGGTAGGCCCACCCAAGGGCCTGGAGCAGGGCACAGCCGTCTTTCCCCGTCAGGCTGGTAACACCGCCAGGGTTCTTTCCCCCCACCCCCCCCATATTGTTATACCAAGGCTTTTTTTTAAATTTAGGTATAATTGACACACAACATTATATTTGTTTCAGATGTATAAATGATGCAGTATTTATATATTGCCAAATGGTCAGCACAGATTTAGTTAAGATCTGTTAACATACAGACAGAATTTTTTTTCTATTGTAGACACTTTTGAAATCTATTCTCTCAGCAACTTTCAAATATGCAATGCAATATTATTAACTACAGTCACTTGCTGTAGGACTTATAAAACAGTCAGCGTTCTTATGTCTTCCCAAAAACTTTTTTTTTTAAAGTCTTTTTATTGATTTCAGAGAGGAAGGGAGAGATAGGGAGGGATAGAAACATCAATGATGCGAAAGAATCATTAATCAGGTGCCTCCTGCACACCCCCTATTGGGGATTGAGCTTGCAATATGGGCATGAGCCCTGACCGGGAATCAAGGCGGGACCTCCTGGTTCATTAGGTCCACGCTCAAGCACTGAGCCACACCAGCCGGGTGGAAAACTTGTAGGATAGTGGGAACTTCGGGCAGGTCCTGAGGATGTGCAGAATAGCCGGGCAGTAGGTCTGAGAGTCGGGTGGTACTGGCCAGTGCAGGAAGGTGGGCAGGTGCAGGAAGGCCGGGGGGATTCCTGGCCCCATCTCCCCTCTATGGCTGGGAGGAGGCCGCCTGGTGAGAATTAGCCCTGAGCAGAGTTTCTCCCGCAGGCTGGCTCAGGCAGGCGCTGTCCAAGAAGCCCAAGGAGATGCCTGTGTCCCAGGAAACCACCTCCAGTGATGCTCCACCACGGTGCTCGGATGACCCCCCATCCCCGGACCTCAACTCCACTGCATCGGCCGAGTCTCCCGCTGCCCTGCCACCTGCACTGGAGAGCGCCTCCTGCAGCAGCAGTGGTGGGGGCGCCTCCTGCAGCAGCAGTGGTGGGGGCGCCTCCTGCAGCAGCAGTGGTGGGGGCGCCTCCTGCAGCAGCAGTGGTGGGGGCGCGGCCAGCAGCAGCAGTGATGGGGGCGCAGCCAGCAGCAGCAGCAGCGGCCGCTGGAGCAGGGACTACGACGTGTGCGTGTGCCACAGCGAGGAGGACCTGGCGGCTGTGCAGGAGTTGGTGGCCTACCTGGAGGACAGCCCTGCCAGCCTGCGCTGCTTCCTGCAGCTGCGGGACTCCGCCCCGGGCGGCGCCATCGTGTCCGAGCTGTGCCGGGCGCTGGACAACAGCCACTGCCGCGTGCTGTTCATCACGCTGGACAACAGCCACTGCCGCGTGCTGTTCATCACTCCCGGCTTCCTGAGTGACCCGTGGTGCAGGTACCAGATGCTGCAGGCCCTGAGCCAGGCCCCGGGGGCCGAGGGCCGCACCATCCCCCTGCTCGTCGCCGGCCTGGCCAGGGCCGCCTACCCAGCCGAGCTCCGCTTCATGTACTTCGTGGACGGCCGGGGACCCGACCAAGGCTTCCGCCAAGTCAAGGAGGCCATCCTGCGCTGTAAGCTCTGTGAGGAGGGGATGGGGAGGGGGAAAGGGTCAGCATCGATCTGCTTGGGCCTTCAGGAGACAGCCCTGTAGCCCAGGAGTTCAACACGTAGGCTCTGAAAGCAGTGTGCTTCTTGGGCAGTTACTGAACCCCTCTGTGCCTGGGTGTCCTCACTGGGACACCAGAATGATACCGTGTACCGCAATCAGTGTATACACTAAGTACGTGTTCAGAGCAGGGCCTGGCACATGGAAAGTGCTCATAACAGGCACCTATCAAGGCCTCAATAAGTCTTAGCCATTGTTAGCATTCCTCGTGTGAGTTTCTCTCACGCAGGCCAGGTTGGAGGAACATCTATCTATGTATATAAAAGCCTAAGCGACCATTATGACCAGTCGACCGCTGGACCGGTTGCTATGACCCGCACTGACCACCAGGGGGCAGAGGCTCAAGGCAGGAGCTGCCCCCTGATGTTCAGAGCACTCCCACAGCCAACCTCCCACAGCTGGACAACTTCTGGTGGTCCCACCCCCTGGCTGGCTGGCCCCAGTCGGCTCGATTGCAGGCCAGGCCCAGGGACCCCACCCGTGCACAAATTCGTGCACCGGGCCTCTAGTGGTTTAATAAGGCAAGAAGAAGTGTAAAATAATGGGGAAGAATTGCCTCTGATAGGGGGAGGACACTATATTACAGGGGGAAGTAAAATAGATAAAAAGTTAGAAGAGCCCTGGCCAGTGTGGCTCAGTTGGGTGAGTGTCCTCCCAGGCACCAGAAGGTTGTGGGTGTGATTCCCTGTCAGGGCACACACCTAGGTTGCAGGTTCAGTCCTGGTCAGGTTGCATACGGGAGGCAACCAATCCGTTTCTCTCTCACATCGACATTCCTCTCTCTTTTTTAAAAAAAGCCAATAAAGACAGATTTTTTAAAAAAATCAAGAGGTGGAGACATGTTGGGGGAGGGTGACAAGCCCTGTGATTCTCTTTGGTCTCTTTCAGATCTGCAGCACCTCAGCTGACACTCTGCCATCACCGAGGGACCCAGGACGCTGGCAACAAGCTGGAAATCAAGTGAGAGGGCGCGCAGGGCCTGGACCCCGCGGCATGACAGGGCCCAAGGAACCAGAGTTGGTAGCGTTTTGTATGTGATGCCGGGATCAGATTGCCCAGCGGGCTTCCATTATTGTGGGTTCCCCAAGAAGGCCCTAGAGAAGCTGGGGACTCCCCTGGAAGGCGCTAGGGAAGCTGGGGACTCCCCCAGGAAGGCCATGAAGAAGCTGGGGACTCCCCAGGAAGGCCAGGGGAAAGCCAGAAAGGGTTTTTAGGAGGTGCTGATACCAAGATGACCACCCGTGTTTTGCCTCCTCCTTATGGGACGTGAGTCTGGCACATCCCTATGTCTTCTTCCCCTGGGATCGGGCTCTGGTGTAGAGACGCCTTCCTCCTGAACAGGTGGCTCACCTGGTGAATCAGCTAGAAGCCTAGGGGGCATGTTTGTTTATTCCTGTTGCCGGGGAAACCCTGGGACAGATGTCAGGAGGAAGGCACAGGTGTCGGGTTTCTCACCCTCACACTGCTGCCTTCTCTTCCCCTTCACTCACTTTAGAAAGCTACATGGAACTGCACTCAGCACCGTGCTGTATGTATTTTACTGCGTGCAGGTCATGAAAGACTCAACTCTAGAAACCATTCTGAATTAGACTATTGAGGGCGGGGGGCGAGCGGGGGGTGGGGGTGGTAAAGAGAAGGAAAGCTAGGACCTTTGATGTGGGATCAAAAGCCCGCCCGCCCACGCTTTGACATGTGGGGCCGCATTAGGGGTCTGGCTGGAGCCCATGCTTTGCAGTAACTTCTTCACCTCTGCACCGAGAGAAACCAGCATTTTTCTCCTGCCGGAGGACTGTGTGCCCTTGTAGGCCAGGCAAGGTTCCTTCATCAGTTCTCAGTAAAAGTTGATTGTTGAACCGAAATCAATCTCATTCCCCCAATGTGTACTATTGTGCCTCTTCCTTCACTTCCCCCTCCTTTTACTGAAAAATATTTATACATATATTATATATATTTGTAATTGAGATACAATTGGCATTTAACATGTTTCAGGTGTATGAGTCGATATTTGTATATATTGTGAAAATTTTTTATATTGTTAACTATGAATTATTTTATTACACACAAAAGGGCTAAAGCATACTGTCGTTTACATTCACGTACCTTCCACCCAGCTGAAGAAGTAAAACGTTACCACCCCTAGGGTATTCCCTCTGTGCCCAAATTTTCTTCCAAATTAGTTGTGTCAATTTATGTCCTTACCACTTGTGTATGAGTTCCCACTGTTTGATGTTCATGCTAACACTTAGAATGATCAGATTTGAAAATGTTTGCTAATCTGATGGGTGAAACCTGGTATCCTATTATCATAATATTCTTGTTTTCCTTTTTATCTTTTTTATAAAGATTTGGTGAGTCCCCATATGTCCAATGCCCAGCTTCGACAATTACCAACCCAGAGCTAAGCTTATATCAACACTAGAGGCCCGGTGCACAAAATTTGTGCACTGGGTTGGGGGGGGTTGTCCCCTCAGCCCAGCCTGCCCCCTCTCACAGACTGGGAGCCCTCAGGGGATGTCTTACTGATGACTTAGGCCCACTCCTTACTATGGTTTTTAATAACCTTGATAACTTATAGGTCAGTCCTTTCTACTCTGCTTTTTCATCAAAACCACTTTGACTTATTCCTTTCTTCTTTTATAGAAATTATTTAATTTGTCAAGTTTTAGGAAAATGCCTGGTTTTTGTTTGTTTTGTTTCTCTACTGGGCTGACATAGACTTGAGAGATTCATTTTGGAAGAACAGATTTTTTTTATGATATGTGTCCCTTTTTTGATGCTTTAAATGTATTTCAATAAAGCTCTATAATCATTCTCCATGTCAGTCAGTCGCATCTTTTATTCAGTTTATTCCTTAGTACTTCATATTTTCTGTTGCTAGTGTAAATATTTTTAAATTATATATTTTTTATCTATTACTGGTAGAAAGTATTGCAATTCATTTTGCACACTGATCTGATATTAAGCAGACCACTGAATTGTTTATTCTCTAAGACCACAGACTTTATTGTTTCTATAAAGATGATCATAAAGTTTGAAAACAGAAACTTCCTTGTTTCCTGGGCTGCTGCGGACCGCCAGAAAATGCTGAAAGTGGCCATAGCAGCCATCTTTGTCTCCTTCATGATTTTAAAGGGAATACTTCAAACATTTCTCCATGAAATGTGATATTCGATGTAGGTTTTTGGTTTAGTACATATTTTTTAACAAGTTGTAACTATCCTGCTGTTTCTAGTTACTTACCTTGAATAGGCTTTACATTTAATCTAAAATGTCCACATTTGATTTCAGAGAGGAAGGGAGAGGGAGAGAGAGAGAGAAACATGAATGATGAGAGAGAATCATTAATTGGCTGCCTCCTGCACGCCCCCTACTGGGGAGCAATCCTGTAACCCAGGCATGTGCCCTTGACTGGAATCGAACCCAGGAACCCTTCAGTCCATAGGCTGACTGACGCTCTATCCACTGAGACAAACTGGCTAACCCCTCCCGCCACCCCCACCCCCCCCCGCCCCGCCCCAGCACTGATTTTTGAGGGGAGGTGGAGAGACAGCAAGAGAGAAACACTGATGTGAGAAAGACTTATTGATTGGCTGCCTCCTACACACACCCTGACCAGGGCCTGGGATTGAGCCTGAAACCCAGATATTTGTCCTTGACTGTAGTCAAACCTGTGACCCTTCAGTCCATGGGTTCATGCTCTAACCACTGAGATAAACTGGCTAAAGTGGATATTTTATATATTTTTTAATTAATTTTTTACAGAGAGGAAGGGAAAGGGATAGAGAGTTAGAAACATCGGTGAGAGAGAAACATTGATCAGCTGCCTCCTGCACACTCCCTACTGAGGATGTGCCCGCAACCAAGGTACATGCCCTTGACCAGAATCGAACCTGGTACTCTTCAGTCCGCAGGCCGACGCTCTATCCACTGAGCCAAACCGGTTAAAGCTATGGATATTTTAATCAGAATTATAACTGCGCTGATGAATTTGCCACTAATGAATAAATTTCTCCACAATATCTCTCCTGTGCTCACCCTAAGGGCCATTCCCGTTTCTAAATACTGTCAAGCTCATTACTGCTTTAGGGACTTTAGCATCTGATATCTACTCTGCCTCAAATACATTTTCCTGGCTGTTTCCTTCTTATCATTCAAGTCTCAGCTCAATGTCACCTCCTGAGAGGGCAGCCACCTGTGACCACCTTATCTAAAGTCCTCCCTGTACCCAGAGTTTATCGCATTGCTCTGTTTATTCTATAAATAACACATTAATCTTACCTAAAACGATCGTATTTGTTTACCTCATCTCTATTTGAATATGAATTCTATGAAAGTAGAGGTCTTTCCTGTCTTATTCAGGATGGACAGTGTCTGGCAAATAGAAATGGAGGCCTAGAGGGGGTAAGTGACTTCCCCAAAGTTGCACAGCTAGTCAGTGTTGGAGCCAGACTTCATGGCTCCGAATTCAGAGCTTTTTGTTAAAACACAGCTACTCTTTCCAGGTTAAAGAAGAGAAAAAAAAAAGAAAAGAAAAGAAACCTGGGTGGAGGGAGGGGACAGAAAGACAAAGAAAAGAGAAAGGAAGCAAGAAAGGGGGAGGAAGGAAAAGGAAGAATGAGCGAGCACACCTAGACATTTTCAGATCAGGGCCTTGTCGTTATTTTAAGCAGGTTTTGCTATTGTCATTTACCCTCAGGGCATTTTGTTCTAGTGTTGCATAGTTTATAACCTCCTACTGAGTGGCCTCAGACGGTGAGGGATGTACCCAGGAAACTGTGAACAAGCAGCAAATGTTTCTGGTTGAAGATGACTTCGGATCCTAAGCTTCCCCTACTAACTGCTCTGCTTCAGGAAACAATTAGCCTTTTATCCAACTCGATATATAGGGTGTCCTAAAAAGATGCATACACACTGTCCCGCCGGCATGGCTCGTGGTGGAGTGTCCACTATGAACCAGGAGGTCACGGTTGGATTCCCAGTCAGGGCACGGGTTTCAGGCCCCAGTTGTGGGGCGCGCCGGAGGCAGCCCATCAGTGATTCTCTCTTATCATTGACGTTTCTATCTCCCCCTCTCTGAAATCAATAAAAACATATTTTTTAAAGAAATGTGCACCAATAAGATCGGCTCAACTGATTGGTTTTATTTGTTTATTTTTAATATATATTTTTATTGATTTCAGAGAAGAAGGGGGAGAGAAACATCAATGATGAGGAAGAATCATCAACAGGCCACCTCCTGCACGCCCCCCAGTGGGGACCGAGCCCGCAACCCGGGCATGTGCCCTTGACCGGAATCGAACCTGGGACCCATCAGTCCCCAGGCCCATGTTCTGTCCACTGAGCCAAACCAGCTAGGGCTCAACTGATTGGTTTTAGAAGGACTTGCTTCCATGTTAACTAATCAGTGCAGCACTGCTATGGCCCTTCTAAGGGCTCGCTGCCTCCTCTCCTCTTCCCTCTGCACCCGGGTCATCTCAGTCCCTTGGCTGAAATCGGAGGTCGCCGGGGTCAGCGCCCGGAGCATGCCGGGAGTTGTAGTGGCAGCCACTCGCGCAGGGGGGCGGGGCGGGGCGGGGCGCGTCGGGGTCTGCGCAGGCGCGCTCTCCCGTGGGCAACATGGCGGACGCGGCCCCTCCGCCGAGCAAGAGGAAGCGCGAAGTGGCCGCCGCAGGGGAAGACGCCCCCGGCACAGAGGTCAAGGAAGCCAAGGTAGCCGGCGTTGGGAATGGCACCGCTGCCCCTGCCCACCTCCCTTTCTCCGGCTTCAGAGTGCAGAAAGTGCTGCGGGAGTCCGCGCGGGACAAGATCCTCTTCCTGCACGGCAAGGTATCGGCGGCGGCCCTGGGCGGGGGACCGGGTACCGCCGCCCGGGGGCGGATCTCGTGGGCTTCTCGGCCGGGAAGCACCAATCGCATTACTCCGGGGTGAGGGAGGAAGCGCGGGTCTGCAATGCTTTGGGGGCGTCGGGGGTGGGGGTTGGGGATGGAGAAGACCCGGTCACCCGTGGAGGTGGGGCCTTTAACACGTGCGGCTGATTTTCCTAACCCCTCCCTTGCAAAAGGAACCGCTGGCACTGGTAGGGTGTCTGGCAGGTGAATAATCCCGCGTTAAATTCTCCAAGTCACTCATCATGTGTCCATCCGCTCTGTAAAGGTGCTGGGAACCCAGCAAATGTGGCCGGGCCGCCTTGCTCCCTCCGTGCCCCCGGGGCCGGCAGGAGACGGACGGTAGGACATCCGAGCCCTGCTGTCCAGGACTCCAGCCCCGACAGAGGAGCAGGTTATGAAATGGGTAATTCAGGGCCACCTGCCATGCGCCGGCAGGCCAGCCCTGAGCTGGGTCCTGGGGGTGTAGAGATGAAGGTTCCCGGCCCTGATCTTCAGGGCTGCAGAGGACCTTGGGGGAGACACATTCCCACCCCCGGCCGGGAATGCACGTGCTCAGCTCCCCAGCAGGGACTGGGGAGAGACCGGAGGCCAGGCCCAGCCAAGGGCAGGTCCTGGGGTTCCCCAGAACTCCTAGTGGGAGCTCTCATTTTGGGAGGACCACGGGGGACCTGGTCCTCGGCATCCATGCTTCTCTCTGTGTGTCTCTTGTGTTTTTCACCAGGTTCTGTCTGGTTCTCTCAGCCCCACTTGTCTTCAGTCTGCAGCACCGCTTAAGACACTGATGGCGAACCTTTTGAGCTCGGCATGTCAGCATTTTGAAAAACCCTAACAACTCTGGTGCTGTGTCACATATAGAAATTTTTGATATTTGCAACCATAGTAAAACAAAGACTTATATTTTTGACTTATATAAAAGACTTATATTTTTGATATCTATTTTATATATTTAAATGCCATTTAACAAAGAAAAATCAACCAAAAAAATGAGTTCGCGTGTCACCTCTGACATGCGTGTCATAGGTTCGCCATCACTGGCTTAAGAGTTTAGCCCTGAGAACGTTTGCGTTTCAAGGAGCTAGTTGGGATGCCCAGATTCTAGTTTCCTTTTCAGTCCTGACTGTTCAGGGACCTGGGGCGATCGCAGACCTTTCTAGACCTCCATGTCTTCGTCTGTAAAATGGGGAGAATTTAACAGAGGCCCCTGTGAGCTTAAAATTGAAGACAGCCTAGAAGCTTCCCATCTTTGAGAGCAGGGGTGGGGAGCCTTTTTTTTCTGCCCAGGGCCATTTGGATATTTATAACATCATTCGCCGGCTGTACAAAATTACCAGTCTAAAAAGTAGCCTGTTTAAAAAAACAACAACAACTAGCCTGCTATATTTGGTCAGGCATTTAATGAACTCACCCCTAAGCCTTGGCAGAGCCAGACCAATGATTTAGTGGGCCTCCTGGGCGGGAGGTTCCCCACCCCTGTTTTAGAAGGAAGGATTTAGGTTAATGATTTCTCCCCTGGGAGGAGAAACAGTGCCATTGGCTAGACTTGCGGGTAGAGAAACTGCAAGGAAAGGAAATCCCAAATGTTGGGAATTCAGAGGCCCTGGTGGGGAGGGGATGGGGACGGGGACGGGGGTGGGGGGTGGGTGGGGGGGGTGGGGGGGGTTTCTACTTCTGTTCTCCAGGCCTCACGGTGTCTCCCCACACAGGTGAATGAGGCCTCTGGGGATGGAGAGGATGCCATTGTGATCCTGGAGAAGACACCATTCCAGGTGGAACAGGTGGCCCAGCTCCTGACGGGCAGCCCCGAGCTCCAGTTGCAGTTCTCCAATGATATTTACAGCACCTATCACCTGTTTCCTCCGAGGCAGCTGAGTGGTGAGCAAGTGGCGGCCCAGGTGGCTGCCTGTGGGGAGAGCAGGGTGGTGGGACATTAGGGAGGGGTGGCTACTCTCCATAACTGATTTGCATATTCTAGTGCAATAGTTCTCAATGGAAGGAAGAGGGCATTTTGGCCCCGAGGGAGACATTTGACAATCTCAGAATGACAATTTTTGGTTGTCAGAATTGGGGAGGTGGGAGTTGCTGCTGGCACCTGGAGGGTAGAGGCCAGGGATGCTGCTAAATGTCCTATAAAACACAGGATGGGCCCCCACAACCAGAAATGGTAGTAGTGTCAAGGTTGAGAAACTATGCTCTAGTGTAGTCTGTTTTGAGGAGGAAGTGTGATTCATGGGAGAGAACAGGTTCATCTGCTAACTGAATAATAATGAATGTCAGTACTTACTAAATCCTTACATTGTGCTAGCCACCATTCTAAGTGCTCCTTTTTTTAAAAAAAATATATATTTTATTGATTTTTTTACAGAGAGGAAGGGAGAGAGATAGAGAGTTAGAAACATCGATGAAAGAGAAACATCGATGAGCCACCTCCTGCACATCTCCTACTGGGGATGTGCCTGCAACCCGGAATCGAATCTGGGACCCTTCAGTCCGCAGGCCGACGCTCTATCCACTGAGCCAAACCGGTTTTGGCTCTAAGTGCTCTTTATCATCATATTTTATCCTCAGAATAGCCTTGTGGTGATAGGCCTTTACAGGTGAGGGAACTGAGGTTTTGGAAGGTTGAGCAACTCGGCCAAGATCACACAGCCAACAGGCACCCGAAACACTGAGATCTCCCAGTAGCTGAGGACTTGCTCACCACTTGGTGGAATGAGCGGTGTCCTGGGTCACTTCCCTAAAGGAACTCACTTTCTAGTAGGGGAGACAATGAGTGTGATTGAGGGGGATGGACTTGAGAAGGACAGGAATTCAGGGGTTAAAAGACAGATTTGTGGGGGAGTTTTGTTTGTTTGTTTGTGTTTACTTTTTTTTTAGAGAGAGAAACATGGATGTGCAGTTGCCTTTCATAGGAGCCCTGACCCAGGATTGAACCTGCAACCTGGGTATGTGTCCTGACTGGGAATCGAACCCACCGCCTTTTGGTGTAGGGGACAGTGCTTCAACCAACTGAGCCACACCAGCCAGGGCCAGAGATTTGTTTTTGATTGCAAGTATTTTTATTTTTATTTTCTTTCATCTTCACTCAAGGATATGCTTTTCATTGATTCTAGAGAGAGGAAGGGAGAGGGGGGAGAGAGAGAGAACTATCGATTGGTTGCCTCCCACATGCATCCTGACTGGGGATTGGACCCGCAAGCTGGGTACATGCCCTGATGGGAATTGAACCTGAGACCCTTTGGTGCACAGGACGATGCTCCACCCACTGAGCACACCATCCAGGACACAAGTATAATTCATTGAAAAGAGGGAAAAATAAGAATATTCCATGCCAAAAGCCAGGCATGAGGTGTACTTCTTTCTATGGTTAGATTGAGTGGGCCGCTTTGTCGGAAGTGTGAAGGAGACTGGTTGACCTTGAAGTACCTCTTGACCAGGAAATGCTGGGATCTGCTTTGCAGCACATACCCATCTGCCTTTTTATTTGCCTTCTGGCATTTAAGAACAGTTTGGCTTTACGGATATCCTGCCACAGCCTTTCTGATAGATTTAGTCTTTTCCGCACCCCACGAAAGGTGCTGTTGTTGGCCTTTGGAGATATATGTGAATACTTGATGTGAGACAAGCAAAGCTTCACAGCTGCCAGCAAAACAGCCTGGTCCTCCATTGAGGGAAAGCCAGATTGATTGGCTCAACTTGACAGAAATGGACAGCTGTATTTACTTTCTCGGGCATGGACCTTGAAGCAAATAGATCCTTCAACTCGGAGAGGCAGAAGCATGACAGAAGGCACTGTCGCCAGGCAGCACCTGGGGTTCTGGGACGTTTATTCTGCTGTCACCCCTTCCCCTGGCCTCCCTGCATCCCTGCATCTACCCTCCCCAACCCTCAGCCAAAACACAGAGCAGCTCTGTCGAATTCACAGCTTTTTCTTATTTTCTTTTTCCAGTACTTCTCTGGTATTGCACAAAGTGATGATGGTGATGATGGCCCCTCCTTATCTTTGTCGTTTTTTTCCTTAAATTAAGTCGGGAAAGGGACAGTCAGTTACCCGTTCACCACAGGCCCTCTTCCCCATTCGGAGCCCCAGGGTCTCTGCCTTTCCCCAGCACAGCCTGCTCCCACCGGGTGCCTCAGATGTTAGCTCATTTCCAGCGCTGCCTTCTGAGCATAAGTGCTCGCATGCATGCGGTGTGGTCCACTTTGTTCTCCCTGCCCAGACGAAGCCATAACAGTTTGTTCCGAGCTGTCCTCTCTCTCTCCTTGTTTAGCTATACATTCTGTCCCTGGATGAGCTTCTTGGCAAACTGTGAACAGGCCAGAGAATAAGTGTTTTAAGCTTATGAGCCACAAATGGCCTCTGTCACATACTCCCTTTCTTAATTGATTTTTAGAGAGAGAAAGAGAAACATCAACTTGTTGTTCCATTTATTCATGCATTCGTTAGTTGTTTCTTGTATGTGCCCTGACTGGTCATTGACCCCAAAACCTTGGCATATCAGGACAACGCTCAATCCAGCTGAGCTACCCAGCCAGGGCTCTCCTTTTTCTTTTTCTTAACGCCTTTAAAAATGAAAATACTGCTCTTAGCTGGGCCAGGTTCGACCTTCTGGCCAGTTTGTCAACCCCTGGTTCAGATTTTTCCCACTCAGAATGTGATCTGTGGACCAGCAGTGTTGGTATCCCCTGGGAGCTGTCAGACACACAGAATCCCAGGTCCCCACTGCAGACCTCAGAATCTGCATATGAGCAAACCCCCAGGGGACTCATGCACGTTAAAATTTGAGGGCACTGGTCTCTAATTATCACCTGTGTGCGGGTGATACCCGTGTTTACTTCTCTGTCCCTGACCTTTCCAAGAACCCCAGGCTCATACTGTAATGAACGCCTACTGGGCATCTCCATTGGGAAGTCTCAGAGGTTCCAGATGGGCAAGATGTGAGGCTCCGATGCACTCTGCATGTGAAAGGTCTTCACACGTGCTGAGTAGTAGCTGCTGTCGTTACTCTGATGCGCTGGGCCCTCTGCTGGGTACTGGAGCTTCAGAGATGAGTGAGACACGTCTTTGTCCTCACAGTCTTGCTATGAAAAGAGGGAAGTAAACTCAACAGGGCGTGGTCATTGCCTGGCTGTAGGGAACCAAGGTCGTTGAGAGTTGGGGCATGTCAGACCCACGTTAGGTGCTCAATAAATGGCTGCTGAAGAATAAAGCCACAAGCTGACCACTGTTGTTTCCTGAGGGCCAAGCACTCCACAGCCACAAGGGGGCAGCATTGCCAAAGCATTCCAGAGCCGGCTCCTCGGCTCCTTTGGCCTTTCAGTCCTGCCTCTCCCATCTCATTCTGAGTCACCAGCTCTTCTCACTGCCAGGGGGGCCTTAAAGTGCCCTTCCACAGCCTCAGCCCTCTGAACCCCTGCACAGTTGCCCCTTGAATTTCCCTGCTTTCTCCAGCTGCTTCTCTAGACCTTCCCAGAACAGGTGTCTGGGGGAGCTCCCCCACCCCCATTTCTGAGCTGGTCGCTCTCCTTGTTTCTTCTGGTATTTCTCTGGTCACTGGCACATTTCTCCTTTAGCTTGGAGGTTTTGCAGTCTTCTCCTTTATCCCCTCCAAATCTCAGCTGGCTACTCCCCCCTCCATTGACATAGGAGAGCATGGGCATGCGAGGCAGACATGCGGGGTCCTGTCCCAGCGCTCACACTGACCAGCAGTGGGAGCCGAGGCAGCGTGCTGTTCGGGTTTCAGCGTCCTGCAGGGGCTAAGCAAGCCTTGGGGCAGACATGGCTGGGCTGGGATTCTGCTTTGCCCTTTACTAACGGTGAGGAGTTGGGAAGTTTCTGTGCTCGTGTAACAGACGAGCGCCTGGTGCTGCGCTGGATGCCATGTGCGTTGGGAGTCCATCAGGTAGCATCGCTATCTGGAGCCCTGTGGTGAGGCAGACGGCCAACCAGGAAACAGGTCACCGTGGCCCTGAACGGGAGAGGCTGCGTGGGCTGGACGTCCAGAAGCCTCTCTGGAGCTGACTCCCAGGCTGAGACCTGGAGGATGGGGAGGAGCCAGCTGTGCAGAGAGCTGGTGAGGGGGCGAGGAGAATGTCCTGGGCTGAGGGAATGGCCCGTGTTCTGGGGGAGGAAAGAGAAGTAGAAAGGAGGCCGTTGTGTTGGGAGCCTGGAGGGGCAGCTGGTATCCATGGTGTGGGGTGCAGATGAGTTTGGGGAAGTACCTGTTAAACTTGTTTAGCAACTGAACATACCTCAGGATGATTACGGCAAAAATAAGAAAGAACAATATTTTTGGTTTAGCCTCTGCCCACAGTGAGAAACACATTTTACATCGTCACCCAGTACCTGTGAATAAATACACAGGTTTGCAAAAACAACCCTACCCTTACTTTGTGGGATGCTCTCTAGCTTTCTAACTTAATTCCAGTCTTGTGTGTTTCCCTTTTTAAAAAATTCTAGTCGTAACCTTCTAAATGAATTTCATCACCGCTGTGAGTTACGACCCATTGGGAGAAGGCGTAGAAGGCACTTAGCACAGCGGCTGGCGTGCGGTGTGTGTTGGACGTGTTAGTCATTTTCTATTACTGTTACGCCCTTAACATTCTATGAGCCTTAAGCGGAGCAACATATGCAGCATATGGAAATGCCAGCCCCGACCATGGCAGGTGTCCTTTCTTCCCCCGGCAGCCATATGGCAAATGTGAGGACCGGGTGGGCCGGGCGGCTGGCACCTTAGTGCTGCTTCTGGCCAGCAGGCAGGGCAGAGCCTGGATCACCTCCTGCGGCTTCCGCTCTCACGCTGTCAGGCCCATGCCCATCAATGGAGCCCTTTCACTGAGACCTCTGTTCCCTCTTACCTGGGAAGAAGGGGGAGACACGAGGGAGCGCGGTGTGACTCAGAAACCCAGGCTGCGTCTAAAAAGGCCAATTGTTTTCCCGATGGAGAGCAGGGTGTGGGATCTCAGGTTCAGAGGAGCAGAAGGCATCTGTGTGAGCGAGGCCAGACAGGGGCAGGGCAAGCCTGGGAACCGCTCCTCTCGGTTGCAGGGCACTCCCAGGACCTGAGCGACAGGCAGGGCTTTCCTCCTGTGCTCTTGGCAGAGGTGAGACCCGGGCCTGAGTTTAGAGCGCGGACTTGTTTGGGAGGAGATTTTAAAGACTAACTGTTCCCATAGGAGTTTTCCTGGCAGCCTTGGTCATGATTAAAAACAAAACTAGAAACAACCTGGATATCAACTCACAGTAGAAGAGATAACTAAATTGAGTTGTTTTCCTACCCTGGGCTGCTTCTCTGTTGCAGTGAAAATGAATGAACTACAAGAAAAGGAAGACTCAGAACACGCACAGTGTGATTCCTGATAAAGTTGAAAAGCAAGCAGATCTAAACAATATACTGCTTATGGTGCATGCATACATGAGGAAACTAGGAAGACAAAGAAAGATAAGATTTCTTAACACCTGATTCAGCAACATGATCATCTCTGCTGGGGGTGGGGCAGAAAGGACATCGAAGTCCTGGTAATGTTCTGTTTCTTGGACAGTGTGCACCATGCGTGTGTAGTTTAAATTTTTATTTTAGGTCTTTAAACTGTGGCATATTTTATATTTAAATACACAGGCACTATACATATATACAGGTGTGTATCTATGTGAATACACACATGTTTTATATGTACAACATAATTCCCAGGGAAAATGGGCACGTCCTTAGAGAACTAAGATTATTTCCCCACTAAATTGTAGGTTCTACTCATTCTCAAGTTTGGCTTCTAGTCACTGTTGTTGAGAGTAAAAATGTTGATGCAGCCTCCTTGCTCTTGGTTTTGGGCATTAGGAGACTTGTTTCTGCACACCGCCTTTTCTCTGGGGCCCGGGAGGCGGGGCCTGACCCTTTTCCCTCCAGGGCCACAGGAGCGGTGCTGTGCTGAGTGTACTCCAGGACAGTGCCAGCCCTGGCACGACGGGCAGTGTGGGAGGCCCTCCAACAACTGCGGGAGGCCCAGTACCAGGCTCTGCGGGCCCCACTCCAGCACAGACTGGCACAGGCCTCACCCCACCCCTGAGGGTGTCCTCGGCAGGCCTCCCATGGCAGCTGAGCCGAAGAACAAGAGTCCTCTGAGCTGTGACCAGCAGGGAAAGCCTTGCCAAGCAGGTCAACGGCCGAGCGAGTGAGGAAGAGCACCATTGTCATCTAGCGTGAGAAACTCCCCAGATGTGGCCGCTTCGTGACACCAGGGCAAGTCATGGACTTGCTCAGAGCCTCCATTGCTCTGAGCGGAAAGCGAGGATTCCAATGGCTGGCTAGCCCGCCTCGGGGCGTCTGGGTCCTGTGAGATGAGAGCAGCTCAGGTTTGAGTGGAGCCTAGAGGCTCTGCGCTTCTGACCTAGAACCACTCATCAGAATCGCTCCGGAGCTTTCTCGAACACAGAATCTGTACCCACTGAATTATGTGCCCGGGAGCATTTATCAAAGTCACACCAATCTGTGCACTGAAAGGTTGCCAGTTCGATTCCCGGTCAGGGCATATACCTGGATTTCAGGTTCCATCCCCAGTCGGCTGTCTATTGGTCTGTCTCCCCCCCCCTCCCCCGCTCCCTCTCTCCCTCTACTCTTCTCTCTCTAATCATGTCCTCGGATGCGGATTAAAAATAAAGAAGCCACACCATCACACGGTCACATCGTCAAGTAGCACCGGAGGCCTGTATGGGCGGGACAGGCTCGGGAGCCCTCTGCCTCACCCGGCCGGCTCTCCAGGGGCAGGTGCTGTTAAAATCCCTGGGCTAGCGCTCTGGTCGTTTCCTCCAGATGCCGAATCATATGCCTCGGCAGCTCTTTCTTGATTTATCAGACTTTGACATCAAGTCCCCACTGTGGAGGTGGGAAGGTTCAGCTCCTTTATCCCTCATTTTATTGTGCTTTGCGGATAACTGCCTGTTTTACACATTGAAGGTAAGACCCTCCACCAGCAAAAAGATTTCAATTCGCTGAGGGCTCAGGTGGTTAGCGTTTTTTAGCAATAAAGTATTTTCTAATTACAGTGTGTACGCTGTTTTTAAGACAGTGCTGTTGCACACGTAGTACACTACAGTGAGTGTAAACATAGATCACATGCACGGGGACACCAGAAAGTTCTTGTGACTCACTTCATTGTGACACTCGCTTTATTGCGGTGGTTGGAACCGAACTTGCAGTGTCTCCCAGGTGTGCCCGTGCCTTCTCACCCTCCCTCCCTGCTCCTCCCAGTTTTTGATGTTTATATTACTATTTTTAGAATTGTCTTTGGAGTCCTAAATCTACTGCGGCCTACTGTCGTTTCGTTTTATCACTTGTCAGGTGAGAATCTCAGGGCCTCCAGCCTTTTCTTCCCACCGCCTCCTCGTCCTTTGCTGTTTCCCAACTTACTGTGGGCTGTACTTGTACTTTTCACTGCCAGGGCCTGTTCTGTTGTGTAACTGTGAAGTCCTGTGTGCTGTGCCTGCCGGTTGACCCCGAGTTGACACCCGTAAGCAGTGCTCTTGTTGTTGTGACCCGATAGTGTGTGCTGCTGCCTCGGGCCGAGGCGAGGACCTCAGTGCCGTGTACCTGCCCAGCGTGGAATCAGTCCTGGGCCACGTGGAGGAGAAGGCTGATGTCGAGGGCAAGTGGGTTCGCTTTCCTTACATTTCAACAGTTCCTCCTAGTCATGCTGCTTTTCAGTTTTTCATACGTGAACCAGGACTTTACCCACCTTTTCAGTTTCTAGTGGTTGTGGTTAAAAGAATAACTGCTTTTACTGTGTTTGTGAAGTTGTCCAGACACTTAGTTGGGTAATTCATTACACGGTGGCTGCTTCCTTCCTGAGACGTGTGCAGACGCTGCCTCCCGCGCCCCAGCCTGGGCAGCTGGTCCAGGCATCTCTCTACCCGGACTCCCTTCACCGCTCCCCACGTGCCGTCCACTGCGTCTGGAGTCCGTGCCTTCCTTTCCTGCTCTCTTCTCCTGTTTAGCTGAAGTGCACTTGTAAGCACTTCTTCAGAAGGAAAAGGGGGAGGTAAACTTTAAATCCTTTTTTTTACCCTCACTTTTGATTGATGGTTTGACTGAATACAAAATTTATATTTTATTTTCCTTCTCAACATTGAAGGCATTGATCTAACTCCAGGCATTCGTTGTTGCTAATAAGATATCTGATGCCAACATGATTCTCTTTTTTTTTTCTCCAAATGTTTTTATTGAGTTTTACACAGAGAGAGAAACATCGATGAGAGAGGAACATCATCGATCGGCTGCCTCCTGCATGCATCCCAACTGGGGATTGAGCCCTTGACCCAGGCATGTGCCCTGACTGGGAATCGAACCCATGACCTCTTGGTTCCTGAGTCGATGCTCAACCACTGAGACCTGCCAGCCAGGCTGATTTTCATTTCTTTATAGCTAACTTGGTTTTGGTTTTGGTTCTTTTTTATTGCTTTATTAGTTTCCTTTTCTAGAAGCCGATAGTATCTTCTCTTCATCCTTCGTGTGCTGAAATCGTGTAAGGTGCCCGGTTGGATTTTTTTCGTTGTGCTGAGTACTTTGGGACCCTTTTGATTTAAAGTCTTACGTTGCTCTTCCGCTCTGTACATTTTTTCTATTATTTCTTTGATGCTTCGCTTTATTTTCTCTGACTGGAGATCCTATTAGTTGTCAGACGTCCTAGGTTGATCCTGTGTGTGCCTGCTGTTCTCACTGTTTCCATCTCTGCCTTTTCTGTCTGTGGTGGGTAGAGCGTCTTAACTTTGTCTTGCAGACCTTGTCGTGAAGGCTGTAATTTGGCAGTTGTATTTTTAATTTTCTTCCCTCTGGGTCTCTGATGATAGGATTTTCATAGCCTCTTGCTCTTGCTTTGCAGAGGCCAGATTGGGTTTCCTTGCTCTGACACACTAATTAGAATTGTTTTAAAAGTTATCTCCTGACCCTCCGTGATCTCATTTCCTCTGGGCTCTGGTTTTAGTGTTTATTCTGGTCATTCTTTTTCTGGCTGCTGGTTTTCCCCGAATGTCTGGTGGATGCTCTCTCATTTGTACTTAGACCCAGTCTGATAGTCCCTCCCTCTGCCGTAGCCCGTCGCATGCTCCGCGCTGCAGCTTCCTTCAGCGTTGTCTTCGATCACGTACTGCCTTCCGCTTCCTAACTTTGGGAAGTGAACCACAACCTCGTTCTCTGCAGCCTCCCACTCATTCCTATCATTCTTGGGCGTTTGTTCCCTTTTGTATTTCCTTACTGCTATTGCAGTGGGTTTTTTAAATGGTCTGAGGGCCACCATTAAGTTGGAGTTGGTGGCCTTCCCAGTCTAGATGTGCTGGGTGGGGTCTCTGTAGGTGTAGGCAGCTTAGACCATAGAGAAGTGACCCCCTTGAGGCCGCCCCCAGACAGAGCTGGTGCTGGTGCTGAGACAGACAGACCCTGTTTCTCCCAGGTGCTCATGCACAGCGGGTGGGGTGTGCATGGCCAGGTCCGTGAGATTGTAAACCTTGTCTCCCTTTGACCTAGCATGTCTGCTCTCGGGTATCTGACCGAGATAATCGCTCACACACATATGCAAAGAGGTGCAAGAGTATTCATTGCAGCATCATTTGTGACAGAAAAAAATTCAAACCTCAGGGACCCCTGTTGACAGCAGGGGTTGGGGTCCAGTTAACAAGGCACAGTGCGTGCATAGTGTGGGCTACTATGCAGATAACCCATAAAGGATTATCCCACTTGTGCCTAAAAAGAAAAAAAAGACTTTCATAAAGCTACTAGAGGCCCGGTGCACGAAATTTGTGCAGGGGGTGGGGCAGGGGGTGTGTCCCTCAGCCCAGCCTGCACCCTCTCCAATCTGGGACCCCTTGAGGGATGTCTGACTGCCCGTTTAGGCCCGATCCCACTGGGATTGGGCCCTCTCACAATCCAGGACTGCTGGCACCCAACCGCTCGCCTGCCTGCCTGATTGCCCCTAACCGCTTCTGCCTGCCAGCCTGATTACCCCCTAACCGCTCTCCTGCCAGCCTGATCGATGCCTAACTGCTCCCCTGCCAGTCCGATTGCCCCTAACTGCCCTCTCCTGCAGGCCTGGTTGCCCCCAACTGCCCTCCCCTGCTGGCCATCTTGTATCCACATGGGGGTGGCCATCTTGTGTGTTGGAGTGATGGTCAATTTGCATATTACCTCTTTATTAGATAGGGTGGTTATATTTATGGAAACTCATTAAAGAAAAGACTAGAATAACAAACACCCAACTATTATATGTCTTTATGTCAATGATTAGAATTATTTGAGAATATATTCATGTGACGTGTGGATAGATAGATATTTTTTAGAATGTTAACCTCAGAAAACAAAGAAGCAGATCAACTGATTAGCCTGGATTAGGGCCCCTGGCTGCTTCCTTCCTTCACAGCCTGAATGATCCTCATTGCTCAGGGCCTGTCAGTTTATCGTCAAGTACTACATACTCCCAAGCCGCAGAGCCTGGTGATTTCCGCCTCCCTCCCTACGGAGACACACCTGCAATATGCTAACGAAGAGCACTTGGCCCTGGTGGGGTGCACACGAGCTGGCAGGTTGGTGTGTGTGCAGGTGACTGCCCCACACCTGGAGACGGGGTGGCCTCCTGTGATAGGCGGGACTTGGTGACGGCGGGGTGGGAGGTGGAAGGGTTGTGCCTGGGAGGGCCACAGTGTAGACAACGCAGTCGAGCAGGCATTGAGCATGAGCTGAGCTTTGGCAATGGGCCGGGAAAGGGGAGCGCCCACAGGAGTCTTTCCTTACTCCTTTGGTTTCATTAGTTGATGGCCCATAAGTGGCAGGTTTCTGTCGGCTTTTCTCCCTGGTGCTTCAGAGCTCCTGATGCCAGTGCCAGGGCTCCCTCTGGACGTGGAAGGACAGTGGGACAAGAGCAAGCAGAAGTCCCACAGTGGAGCGGTTCCTACCCCCTGAGTAGAGCTCTTCACTCAGCTGGGCTCTGTCTTTGGCTGGCTGGCTGACTGGCCCCCCCTCTCCTTTCCCTGCCACCTCGGCTCAGAGTCCTGAGTGCCGCCTCTTCCGTGCCGCCTCCTCCGTGCCCCGAGAGCAGAGGCCTCTGTTCACTTCTCCGTTTGGACTCCATGAGGCCAGAAGCCATTGCATTCAGAGCCTATTTAGAAGTGAATAAATCCCGAGTTGCTGCGTTGTGCCTCCACTACAAACCTTGCGTTCTCCCTCCCTCTCTGCTCCCACCCCGCCTCGCCCTTCTCTCTCTCAGATGGGGCAAGGTCCCAAGACTCTGTGGCAGTCTTAAGGCTCGAGTCAGCGGAAAAGTCGGCCTGCCTGGGACCAGTGGGCAGAGGCAGACTACCCGCAGGATAGCTGGATCCATTTCGCTGCTGGCTGGGCTGTGGCAGCTGGTCTTGCTGTCACTCCTGGCCCGTGCTTCCTAGTCAGCGCCAACCAGGATTCCCGTAGTCCTGGGCTCCTCGTGGGGGTGTGTCCTGCCCTTTGGCCTTCTCCCTTCCCACCATACGCAGTGTGGCGGTTCCATTGAAGAGCACCACGACTGGGTGCTGTGCTCCTCACGGTGGATTAAAGGCAGTCCCTTTAGACGGGAAGTTGAGAGAGACCACATTTTGGAATTCCTGAGTGTTCAGTCTGATAGCTCTGTAGCCTGGTCAGCTGAGCGCAGAACCATTTCTTCCGGCAGCTCTAAGGCCAGGATTGTCGGTCGGCAGCTCCATTATCTCCTTAGAGAGCCTGGATCCTTCTGTTGAAATGAACTTGGGGGGCCCTAAGCCCACAGCCTGCCCCCCGCAGCATTTCCTCTTCCTAAAGGACCACCCCCACCCCAGCCAGCTCTGGGGCTGCGTGCAGTTATCACATATGCTGGTGGGCCGTCAGGCCCTGTCCTACCCTCCTCCCACTGCTGGGCCTCAGTGCTGGGGAGGGGAAGGAGCCTTCAGACCCAGGTCTTGCTGAAATCAGCATCTGCCTCCTGCCTCTGAGAGCATCTCTGCTTTCCTGGAGACAGGTAATTAGCGGTTTGAGGTTTGCTGTGGAGTGGTGGAAGCTTCCAGTAGAATCCGACCACACCCTGTTCTCAGGCCTTGAGTTCTTCCAGCGTCCCTGCAGTGGGGGACTAGGAATACTCCGCCCTGGCCTTCGACTGGAGCACCGTCTCCTCTCCAGCCTCTGGCTTGTCCTCTCTGGTCACAGAGGTCAGGGCGAGGAGCGGGTGGCCTAGCGAGGGGGAAGCCCCAGGAGGAGGAGGGTTAGGCAGCTCCGAGACCCTCCAGCAGCCTCCCCGCCAGCCCTGCTGCGTTCTGGATGGCGTGCCTTGCGGGTCTGAGTCATCCAGCCTGTCACCTGGGGGCTCTGCTCGGCTCGGTGGAGGGGGTGCGGGTGGGCTCCACACTCGGATCGTGCTTTGCTGTTGCCTCTGCCCTGCTTTCCTGGGCCTGCACATCTGGGTCAAATAAGTTGAAACTGGCTCACGATGGTGAAGGGAGAGCAAAGCCACAGACAGAGCCATGGAAATGACCTCATCGTGTGGAAGCCATCAGCGAGCGCTGGAAAGCAGTCGTGTTTGAACATGTGTATGGGAAGGAGAGCAGACTGTCTGTGGTTTGCATTTTCATGTTTCATGTGCAGCAGCATTTTCCTGGGGATTTGGCTAAGCCAGCTTTGGCAGCGAGCGCAGGAGGCAGCTGCTCTTTTCTCTACATAGCCTTGCCTCCCTCCTCTGAAAGCAGTTGTGCTTTGGTGTTCGGGTGAGGGGGAGGGGCTGGTTTTACACTGGAGAAGGCCTTTTGGGAGACCCTCGATGGGCATACCAGTCTGCTCAGCTGAGCTGCAGAGAAAGGATCCTGTGTGTGCAGGCCCCTTGTTATCGGAGATGCATTATGTGACCATTCCCCCTGCCCAGACATCCCTGTGGATGAAGAGCTGCACCCCAAGCCCTGCAGAGGCTGCCACACCACCACCAGGCCCCTCTTCTGGAGACGAACCCCTCCCCCCCCCAGGCCTTCTTTCTCACCATCCAGCACTGTCATATGCTGGGGGGGGGGGGGTACCACACACAAGTTCCAACAGCATTGTTCCCTGTTGTGAGCAGGGCTGTCTTTAGTCCCTCTGTGTGCCCACTAGAGCCTGTTCCAGCCCATTGTCTGGCAGCCGTGCCCCCGTGACACCGCTCCTCAGAGCCCTCCCGAGATGAGGGAGCGGCCTCTGCTTCGCTGCACTTCCCAGGAGGCTGGCAGCGAGCACTGGGCATCGCTGCTGCTGGCCTCTGGCTCTCGTGCTCCCAGACCTCCCAGTGTGCAGCCCCAGTCCCTCTGGCACCTCATTACGCCTTTGGTTTTGCCGACTGGTGTACGTGTCTCGAAGGGGTTGGGACTCATTGTGTCTCTCCTGTCTGAGAGGCTGCTGCTTGGAGAACATGGCTGCGGGGTGGTGTCTTAGGAAAGGGCCTGAAGGAGGGTGGCCCTGTGGCATCGGGAAAGCGATGTTGCATAGAGGAGCCGTCTGCTTGGGTTCAAATCTCAGCTCTACCACTGTGACCTTGGGCTTATTTTTCTATTTTTAGTATATTTGTTGTAGAAAATATAACAAATGCTCCTCAAGGCCCTGGCCGGGAAGCCCAGTTAATTAGAGCATCATCCTGATACACCAGAGTTACAGGTTTGATCTCTGGTCAGGGCACATAGAAGTATTAACCAATGAATGCATAAATAAGTGAAACAACAACTTGATGCCCCCCTCCCCTTCATACACCCTCTCACCTCTCTCTACCTCTCTCTCCTCCCCTTCCTCTCTCTTTCTAAAATCAGTTTTAAAAATTAGATGTTGAAGGTTGAGATGACCCCATACCCTCCTCCTCCACGTACAGAGCTGTCAGCCAATCTTTTATGCCTCTGTCTGTGGAACTGGAAGAGTGGCCTGCGCTGAACCTGACCAGCCCAAGAGGAAGGGTTCAGATTCCTGGAGGTTCTGTCACCTAAGCAACCGAATAACTGGTCGACTGGTTGCTATGACGCACACTGACCACTAGGTAGCAGATGCTCAATGCAGGAGCTGGGGTTCCTCCCACCGGTGGCCAGCCAACCTCCTGCGCCCTCCCCACCCCCACATCAGCCTCTATTGCCGATTGCCGGCCAGGCCGAGGGACCCCACCCGTGCACGAATTTGTGCACCGGGCCTCTAGTCCCAAAGTAAAGCTCCAGGTGAACTCATCTATGTCCATCAGCTCATCAGCTCTTTTTTTTCTTTTTAATTTCAGAGAGAGGAAGGGAGAGATAGAAACTTCAGTGATGAGAATCATTGATTGGCCACACACTGGGGATTGAGCCTGCAACCCGGGCATGGGCCCAGACCAGGAATAGACTGTGACCTCCTGGTTCATAGGTCAACGCTCAACCACTGAGCCACGCCAGCCAGGCTGCCTTTCCTAACTGACACTTAGGAAGAGTTGTACAGCTGCTTGTTTGTGGAATGTCCCTGGATCCGGGTTTGCTGATATTTCCTCACGATTGGATTCAGACTGTGTTCTTGGCAGAACAGCACGGCACGTCCCTCATGAGGCATGAGGTGTCAGTTTTCCCTTAGGAGCGCTGTTAACTTTGATCACTTGGTATTTTCCCTTTGTAATTAGTAGTAATCCGTGGGGAGATATTTTGAGGCTGTGCATGGGTATCCTGCTCTCAGTGTATTTATTCCCACCCAGTGGTTTGACATTTATTGGGCATTTATTGATCCAGCACATGAGGGCCCAGGCTTCCGGTGGGGGTCTTGCCAGACTCCTTGGGAAGTTCAGTTGCAGTCAACACCTTGATTGGCATTTAGGTAAACAGCAGAATTCGCCATTGGAAAACGTACATTGATTCTTATCAGAGGTTTTACTCCATTTGGGACAAAAATGCTCTTCCTGGGTTTAGAGTCTGAAAGGCTAGTTTCATTTATTCATTTGGTCAGTAAGTATTTGTTGAGTGCTTACTGTGGGCCAATGCTATCCCAGGTGCTGGGGATAAAATGATAAAAAATGGAAAGTTAGACAAAATGAAATTTTTGTCTCCTGGAAGGTACATTATAATGGGCAATCAGACAGTCTGCCTCTCTTATCAGGTGGTGATGAGTGAGGGAGACAGTGATGAGCTAAGGGTGCTGCTCTAGCCAGGGCTGTGCAAGCTCTCTGACCCGTGGGCAGAGACCCCAGTGATGAGGCCTAGGAATGCGCACACACTTGATGTGATTTGGTGGAAGTGGAAGGAGATCGGTTTGGCTGGAGCAGAGATCAGGGACGGGGGTACATGAGTTTGGGAGAGGTCCTGGCATAATGATGGAGGGCCGTGTTGACCATGATAGGGAGCCAGTAGACAGTCCAGGTCTGAAGGGGTCAGGCCCTCAGGAGGATACGCACTCAGCCGGCCCCAGCCCACCATGTGCTTAGCATAGCACAGTGGACGCCTCCCTGAGCTGTGGGCCAGCATGTGAGGGCCAGGCTTCCGGTGGTCTGTGTGAGGCCGGCCCCCCGGTGACTGGCTCCAAGGGCCTTGATACACGGTGGGTTTCTGCATCCCGGCAGGAGTTCCTGCATCCAGGGAAGGAAGGACAGCAGGAGGCTAGCGGGGGCTGGCCCCGGGAGGTGCCTGTTTCCCCAGCACCCTGGGTGGCGGGGCGGGCTTTGACAAGCCTTGGCAGACAGGGGCATGCTCGGGGGCCCAGCACTTTCTGATCTGGAGCAGCCAGGGAGCCCCAGACTGTGAGCACAGGCTGCCTGTCCATTGCCAAGAGGCTAGGCTGTTCTCCAGCATCAGTTCTGCCTTTGTCTCCGTCCACCTCCCCCACGCAGAGGGAGCACCGTGCCTCGTGGTTTTCCCCCCCAGGCCCAGCCCAGGAAACTGGAATAACTACGAACCCCAGAGAGAGGGCTGGCATTGGGGCCCTTTTCTGTTGGGGGAGGGGCACTCTGAATGCTCCCATCTCCTGCTCATTGAGTCTCACAACAGCCCAAGGTTACTCAGCTACCAACTGCAGTCAGGATTTGAACCCAGGCCAATGGCTGCCGGAATCTGTTTTCTCCCAGAGCCCACTGCCAGGGCCCCGCGGTGCCATCCCACCTATTTCACACAGTCCCTGCCTCTTTAGCTCTTGGCGTGCTGACCTCTGGCTGTGACCCTGGGCTGGTAGAGCGGTGGGAGTGAGAAGCACTGAACAGCCTTTGCTGCCGCCTCCCTCCAGGGTCCAGTGCAAATTCCCAGGACGCAGGGTGGTACTCACTGAGCTCCCAGCGGTCCAGACGGCACATGCTGTTTAGTGTGAGCAACGCTGTGGGGCAGGTTTTATGAGCACCTTTAACAGGTGAGGAAACGGAGACTGGGAGGTTAAGTAACACACCCAGCCAGTGGCATGGCCAGTAAGCGGAGAGCCACGAGCCAGCTCGGGTCCCGTGTGTCTGCCTTACTTCTCCAGCGTCGAGCTGACGCAATAGGGGCCTTTGATCCTCACCAGAGGTCATGTGCTTGGTGTAGCGCTGCGGACACCCCCCTGGGCTGTTGGAAGACAGTAGTAGGCTTTCAGCAGGTTTCAGACAGTATAGGCTACAGCACTGACTGTAGGGAGGGAAGGCCAGGTTCCAGCTTGCTCTGCCACACCTCCCAGTGTGACGGGGGTTCGTCTGGGATCCCATCAGCGCTTCCACTCCCCTGTGAGATGGGGGTCAGAATCACCACCGTCCTCGGACCAAGTGTGAGGGGAAGCTGGGTCCTAGGTGTGCAGGCGAGTGAGAGTTTGCTGGAGTGTTCAGTGCGCCTGCAGGGCTCCTCCGCTCTGTCCTTGGACGGGCACCTCTGAACCTAGAGTAAGGGTCAGGGAGTCCGCTGGCCTTTTGAGAAACAGCCCACGGAAGTTAAACCCCGTTGTCCTTTCCTGCCCGTAACATCTTTGTTGAAGCGCCATATACAGGGGTGGGCGAAGGTAGGTTTACAGCTGTTTGTATGGAAAAAGACAAATAATACAAATAAGTAACAATAATTCATAAATAATATAAGAATCCACTATACACCTACTTTTGCCCACCCCTGTGTAAATGTTAGAGTAGTGACAACAGTTGTAGCAGACGTTATTAGAGATAAAGGGACTTCACCCAAACCAGGTGATCCTGGACCAGGACCCTGGGCTAGAGTCTGTTCAGGAAAACGACACCCTTCCTTCCGGGGGAAACCGTGGTTCTCAGCTGGGGCAGTTCTATGTGGGGACATTGGGCAACGCCTGGAGACATGCTTGGTCGTCACGGTGGAGAGAGTTTTCGTTTGACTAGCTAACCACCCTGCAGTGCACAGAGAGCCACAGCAGAGAATCAGAGAGGCCAGAACGGTGGTGGCATCCAGGTCGAGAAACCAGGATTAAAGACAGCCAGCGTGCCCTGGCCGGCGGGCTCCGCTGGTGGGAGCGTCTCCCTGTGCACTGGAAGGTCGAGGGTTTTATTCCCAGTCAGGGCACATATGGGAGGTAGCCATTCACTATAACTCTCTCATATCTATCTATCTCTCTCTCTTTCTTCCTTCTTCCCTCTCTCCCTCTCCCTCCCCTCTCTAAAAAAAAGAAAATAAATAAAGTAGCCAGAGTAAATATTGACTGTGTGTCAGACATTGTTCTAAGTGCTTCGCTGGTATTAACTTGCTTAATCATCCCAATCCGAGGACATAGGAGCTATTGTTCTCAGGTGGCAGATGGGGACGTAGGGGCATGGGAGAGGCTAAGTAACCGGACTGGCATCCGGGTCCCCAGGAAGGAGCAGGACAGCCAGGACTTGAATTCTGTCAGCTTCTGGGCCCGAGCCTTTGATCACTGTGCTGTCCCGTACTGCTGGGCGTTAAGAGGACTGCTTGGCTCTAAACCAGATTTTCAGCTTCGGGTCCAGAAACCCACAGACCTAGGAATTGGTATGTGAGCAGAGGGGAAGGCTGAGGAGTAGGTGATGAGTTTCCCAGATTCTAAGTGTGGCCCAGCTTATGAATTTAGTGGCACAAGGCCCCTGTGGGAGTGGATCACAGGTGACTAGGTCCTCAGAGGCGGCAGAAGTCATCTCCTTGCTGTGGTGGGGACCAGAGTGTGGCACAGCTGTGCAGAGTGGGCCTAACTGTGCAATCTGGGGTGTGCTGTGTCATTGCAGATGTAAAGACAACCGTGGTTTACCCAGCCACAGAGAAGCACCTGCAGAAGTACCTGCGCCAGGACCTCCACCTGGTTCGAGAGACAGGAGGTGATTACAAGAACGTCACCTTACCCCACCTGGAGTCCCAGAGCCTCAGCATCCAGGTGACTTGGACTGGCCCAGGGGGTCAGACATGGAGTGCTGTCCCAGGGGCTAGTGCATCTTTCTCAGGCATTTGCCGAGGTCTTACCAGGAGCCAGCGCTGGTCCACAACACAGGCTGTGGGCTCCCTGCCTCCCTGAGCTTACGTCCTCGCGCAGGAGACAGCACGCAGGGATGTAAATGACCACAGGAGGTGCGCAGTCACCAGTGCTGTGGAGACGAGTCAGCAGGAAAGTGGCATAGGCCCGGCGGTGTGGCTCAGTGATTGAGCGTTGACCTATGAACCAGGAGGTCAGGGTTCGATTCCCGGTCGGGGCACATGCCCGGGTTTCTGGCTTGATCCCCAGTAGGGGGCGTTGAGGAGGCAGGTGGTCAGTGATTCTCATTATTGATGTTTCTCTTTCTCCCTTTCCCTTCCTCTCTAAAATCAATAAAAATATATTTGCCCCAAAATAAATAAAGTCTTGAAAAAAAAAAAAAGAAGTGGCATAAAAAGTCCTACAGTGAGGTGGCCACTGTTTTCTGGAGGATAGTCATTGATAGGGGAATGGAGCCTGGTCCTGGCATGCCCCTCAGGCTCCCTGGGGTCCCAGCCTAGTCCATTGGAGAATGCAGTCTGAGTGGCTGCGCCCTCCCCAGGTATCCGTGAATGGGCAAAGACCGATGCCTCATTGGGCCCACCCCAGTCCAGACTTTTATTCCTGGTTTTGAGCAAACCAGCCTCCAAAAGCCGAATCTCAGAGTAAAGAACTTCCCCGTGGCCAGTTCTCCCCGTGTTCGTTCCGCAGAGGGCAGACCCGCTGTCCCTGGGCGCTTCGTGCAGGCCTTTCGCCCTGGGGCTGGCGGCGTTTCTGAGTGTCTTAGGCGACTGGACCAGATGCAAGGCCATTTAGCTGAGAGATCCCGATTTCTCCTTGGCGTGGACCCAACGCCAACCGGCACGTCTGCCTGGAATTGGCCCCGAGTGAATGCTCTGCGTTAAGTATGACGGATGAGTTGTTTTCCTGCTCACTCACTGCCTGTCTCCATGTCTTCATCACTCACCCTTGTTCTCTCTGAGCATGTCTCACCCATTCTCCAAGGTTCAGGTTACAGAGCTGGAGGGTGTTCCAATATGGGAAACTCACAGCCATTTCTCCCAGGGCCAGAGACGTGGTGCCTGGCTGTAGGGGCAGTGCAGGGGGATGTACGCAGGAGGAGGACGGAGAGGAGGGTTGGCAGGCGGGGCGGGAGGCCCTGTGTGCCCACAGCCCTCTCCCAGCCTGGCTGTCAGCCACGGTTCCCTGTGCCGTGTTTGTACCAGGTTCCTCGGGCTCACGCTGGCTTGACGTTTTAATTTTAAGTCCCAGCACTTGCTCTGCCTTCTAAGTGGAAAAGAGATGCTCCATCTTCCTGGGTAGCTTCTGCTGTCAGGATCCTAGAGGGATCTCCTGGGATATATGTTCTATGTGCTGGTTGCACACCCCTGGGATTCAAGAGAGGAAACCCTTAATACAGTCGTGTGAGTCATATGTACCTTCTTATGCACCATTATTCAGATCCTTTTGGAGAATAACACAACAAAATTCCACTGCTCCCCCGACTTCTGTTTGACATGAGCATTTGTGTATTGTTTCTTGGCTATTTCTAGCGAGTTCACCAGCACTAAGCTCAACTGGCAACAGTCGTCGTATTTATTGAGCATCTGCCCTGTGCCAGGCCCTGTGCTTGGCTCGGGAGGGTCACCAAGGTGAACACTACAAGGCCCCTGTGTCTGATGGGAAGAGGGACATGTGGTCCGACAATATGATGACCAGCACTTCGGTGGTTTATATGTGAGGTGCAGTGGTGACACAGGGAGTGGTCAGCTCAGACAGTGGGGGCTTCACAGAGGGACCCTCCAGCTGGGTCCTAGGGGACACACAAGAAGGCCAGCAGGGGCTGGGGGAGGCAGTCTTTCCAGGAGTTCCCACACCTTGCTCATCATCAGGGCGGCCTGGTGAGATTTTTAAAAATACAGAACCTAGACCATATCTGCTGAACCAGAACGTTCAGGGCGTGGAGCTGGGAAATCTGTGTTTTAAAAGATCTCTGTTTCTGCTGCTCATCAGATTTGAGAACGCTTGCCATAGCCAGGGAGGGTCCCCTGAGCAGTTTAATCACGGGTGAAGTGAGTGTGTGAGAGGGGGAGCAGGAGGACCAGAGGCCAGCATGGGTCTGATGAGGCCGGGGCAGCAGGGACGGGGTAGCGACTGGAGAGGGAAGGCGTAGGAACGGGGTGATGTGGAGAACTGAGGGTAGAGCCTGGGGTGGCTCCAGGTCCCACCTGAGCGATGAGGGGACAGATAGTAGGATTGTTCACCAGGATGGGGGACGTGGACAGCGGAGAGGGTTCATGTGGACGACAGTGTGTTCAGTCCTCACATGCTGCCCGAGCTGTTCTAAGCAACTTCCGTGTATCACCGCAAAAAGTCTCCACAACAGCCCTTCGGAGACGGGCACTCTAAGCCAGGTGGCCTGGCCCCAGCCTCGCTGCTCTTAGCCGACTCTCCTGTTAGGCGCCTCACATTTGGTTTCTGGAACTTCTAGTGAAAATGCCCGGGAAAAGGGCAGTGGGAGGTGTGACTCAGCACAGGAGAGATGCTCAGGCTGAAGCCGATGCTGAGTCACCGAGTCAAGGCTTCAGCATCGGCTGGGTCTGGGCTCTGCCCGGCGGGACACTCCTTCACTTCGGAAGCCCTGTTTCCTGTCGGAACATGACCCAGTCCCGGTGGAAATGGAGAGAGGTGCCACGTATCACGGGCCTGCTGCTCTTTCCAGCGCAGAAAGGGCGCCAGAGTGGCAGCTGCCATTATGCACGCACAGGGACAGTTCTGGGGAACAGGACGGGACAGTGCAGAGCTGAGATGCCTGCAGGTGCGGGCAGATGAAGGGGGGCCAGAGGAGGGGGCCAGCAGGCGCTGAGCAGAGAAGCAGGAACTTAAAGAGGAAGCAGGATGCCCCAAGGGAGGAGAGGGTCCGGACAGGGTGGCCAGTGTCACTGCTTAGGCCATGCCAGGTGCATTTCCGTGCCGCTCATAGGCCCTCATCGTCGGGTGGCCGTCTCCCTGCCTTGCTTTCAGAGGGTGGCTACTCCCCATGCGTAGCCCCTCGGGATGTGGGAATCCTGTTCCCTGGTTCTCCTCCCTTTCTCATCTCGGGTCCTGGCTGAGACGCGTGGATTGAGGTCCCTCCCGCTCTCCCAGAGGCCTTTCCCACGCAGCCTGGAGCGCGGGCTCCGAGACCAGGCTCTGGCTTAGAATTGTGTGAACTTCCTTTCCCTTACCTGCAAAATGGGGTGCTCACAGCCCCGCATTTTCAGGATTGCTGCGAGGACAGCCCCGGGAGGCACTGGAGCAGGGCCTGGCATGGCGTAAGACTGCGCTCCTCACCGCCCGCCTGGTGTCGCCGCTCCATCCTCGCACCCGTGTCAGTCTTGCCCGGAGGTCAGCACCATCTCTGTTCTCATTCTCCTTCCTTTTCCCCGGTCAGGCTGGTTGCCTCCACCTACCAAACTCAGTTCAAATCAGGCTGCTAAGGTGAACGTCCCGAGATTCCAGCCCTGGAGTAGGTGCCACTCTCTGCATCTCTTAGGCAGGAAAGGGGGGAGGGTCAAAGTTTCTTTCTGAGACTTGTTTCTAAATTCACAGGTTAAAAGTCAGTTCCCCAAAGGCAGAAGTTCGGTCCTCTTCACCCTCCAGACCTCTCCCAGGGAGTGGGCGGCCAGGCTCTTCTCGGGGAGTGCGGCCTTTTTTCTCTCCAGTGGGTGGCCTACCTGTGACCTGGTGTGGGTCCTACCAGGAGCCTGGGAGGCCCAGCTAGTCCCCGGCAGGCCCCTCTGCTCCTGGCTCTCCAGCCCAGAAAGCTGCACTTGACCTTGGCTGTGCTGGCCAGGAGCTGACAGCCAAGGATGCAGACTCCTGGGATGAGGTGTGCAGACCCTAAACTGCTGTGTCCGCACTTCTGGAAGTGGGCAGAGGAGCCCTCCACGGGTGCTGGTGTCAGTGCCCTGGCCCCCCATTTCACCCCTGCGTGAGCATGGAGGCCGTGGTGACAGGCGCAGGGGCAGCAGTGTGAGCCCAGCGCCGCCTCTGTCTGGCTTTCCAGCAGGGTTCTCGAGGCTTTCTGGCATGGAGTTCATGGTCCTAGGAGGAAGTCTCTTTTGTAAAGAGTGCTCAGAGCTAGGGGAAGTGGAGAAACGCTGAGGTCTGTGGTCTGGGGGGTTGAGCCCTGGAGAACAGGGGCCTTACCTTAACCTGCTTGCAGGAGGCTTCTTCAGAGAGGCCATTAGGACCTTGATTGTAAACTGATGTCCTTAGGATCCACACTGCCCAAAGAAGGGCTCCCGAAGACTCAGCAGCAGCAGATCTAAGGGGTGTGGGAGGCCAGAACCCTGGGTAGACAAGAGAATCATTGATCGGCTGCCTCCTGCATGCCCCGCACTGGGGATTGAGCTCAAAACCCGGGCATGTGCCCCCACCGAGAATCGAACCGTGACCTCCTAGTTCATAGGTCAGTACTCAACCACTGAGCCACACTGGCTGGGGCAGGAATGCTTTGTTACACAGGAGCCATGTCAGCAGAGACTGCTGTGGCACCAGGTGGGCAGCTACTCTGAGAATCCCAGTGGGGCAGCCTCTCCAAGGATCCCACACTTTATCTAGAACCTGCCCTGGCATGGAGCCAGCTTCCTGTGCAGAGGGAACCCCAACCTGATCATTCGCTGTGTCCCGAGTACTGTGGGAGGGGCCCGTGGAGATGCTCTCCCCTGGTTCTGTGGGCAGGGGAGGGTGGATGAGGACCGGGCCTGTGTGGCCACAGCAGAGTGTATGCACACTGCTGACCAGCAGGAGCCTAAGGAGCCAGTGCCCTCTGCACAGCCGGGACCTTGTGGGGATGGCTGGTGACCGAGTGTCAGCAGTGGGACAGGGCAGCCTGAGGTGGATGCCCTGAGCTCAGTGGCTGTCCTTCCGGGAGGGGCCAGAGAGCTTCCTAGCCCAGCCTGGGGTGGTGACGGGATAGGCACCCTCTCTCTCTCTGCCACCAGTGGGTGTACAACATTCTCGACAAGAAGGCGGAAGCCGACCGGATTGTTTTTGAGAACCCAGATCCCGCTGACGGCTTTGTCCTCATCCCCGACCTCAAGTGGAACCAACAGCAGGTAAGAGATTTCCTGCTGGGTTCTCTGCTCTCAGTGTCCTGCTCCGGGTCGGGTCAATGACCCACCGTAATCCTACCTTAAGCCACTTCTTTCCCCCATTGGTCTCGCACTCTCTAAGCAGATTGTCCTTAACCAGCGGAGAGGTCTGAGCTCTGCACGCGAATGCATACCTGTCATACGGAGTGTTTATGCTTCAGCGGGCACTTTAACGCCCTTTCTGTCTCCTCCAGCCCCCACCCCCACTGGGTCTGTGTGTGGTTGGGGGAGGGGGAGGCGGGGATGAGGCGATGTTTGTATAACCACCCGGGCTGCTCCTTAACCAGCCAAGTGGCTTGGGTGGCCACTCTCACTTTCTGGAGCCCTGTGCTGGGCTGTTTGCTTTCCTTCATCTCCCTAGACACCAGCAGACGTAGGCCGGCCCATGGTCTGAATTAGTGACAGGCAGCAGTCACGGCGAACAACCTGTGGCTTCCCCTGCACTTCCCTAGTTACCGAGGAGGTCCCAGCAGCTCCTCCTCCCTGGTCTCCATGTGCCTGCTGCTGCTCCACCCACTAAGGAGCAGGCTTCCGGGGGAGCCACCTTCTCTCTGTCCCTCCCAGTTCTCTGTAGCCTCTCTGTCTCTCCACCTTCTCTCCTCCCACCTTCACTCCCCTGCACCTGCCCACTGCAGTCACAGTGTACCATCCCCCTGGGTGGGCCTACATGTCCTGCTAAAGAACAGCAGACAGCGGCCTACAGGGGGTACACTTCCCGCCACCGCCTGCATGGGGCCGGATGCAGCCTGCAGCAGGTCGGGCCAGGAGAAGGCCATGGAGGCCAGAGGCGGAATCACCGAGTAGGAAGTGGGGAGTAGATAGATGCCCCCCTCCTCTAACTGGACTCTGAGATTCCAGCTTGGGTTTCCGTTCTGCTTTTGGGTGGGTCCTTCTGGTTTCTGCGCTGCTCTGGCAGTCATGGGACCTGCAGAGGATCCTCCGGGAGGGTGGGCCCTGCCCGCCTTGCCCGCCTCGCCCGGGACGCCTCCCCCTTCTCTCAGCCCCGGCCTGCTCAGCCGGCTCGTGGGGCCTTTGGGTCCTTACTGGGCTCACCGGCAGTCTGCTTGGCTTTGATTGGGTGATTTCCGTACCTGCCGTGCCCCCTTCAATGCCAGATATGGGGGCTGGGAGCCCGTGGCTGGGCACCGGGCCAGCCTCTCGGCTCAGACGCATAGGCTCGTGAGCGCCAGCTGCCTTACCAGCGCTGTGGGGCTTCCTGAACGTGGCTCGGGGTGGTAGGAAATGAAGGGAGTTTCCAGGAGTTGGAGAGCTAGGCAAGATGTGGGGTGCAGTAGTGAGAGAGGCGGCCCCCAACCTCCCCTCCCCTGCAGCTGAGCCCCACCTCAAGCCTCCACAGAGGAAGCCAGGACTGGCCCTGGAGATGTTGGGGGAGCTGGGACAGGCCCTGGGGATGCTGGTGGCAGCTGTGGGCGATGCCCTGTGCAAACCCTGTCTGCCCCCAGCAGCCCTGTGCCTGGAGGTCCTGGATTGCAGCCTGGTCGCGGGAGGTGGGGGTGGGGTGGGAGGAACTCCAGACTCACAAGATCCGAGCTTGTGATTGCAGCGGGGGTAGCCTGAGGGACAGCAGGAGACCGACTTGTGCGTCTCCATTCTAGAAGTCCACAGCACTGAGAAGGCAGATCGGGGTCCTCTGACCTGGTGCCGGCAGGCGTCCTGCCTCTGTTCCTTTAAGACACAAAGGCTTCCGGAGCTGCACTGGCATCCAGCCGCAGGTCTGGACTGGTCCTCAGCGATCGAGGATGGGCAAGCTGAATGTCAGGCTTTTGCCCTGGCCCGTGGGGCTCAGTTGGGTGAGCGTCATCCCGTGCACCAAAAGGTCACTGGTTCAAGGTCATGGCAAATACCCAGATTTTGGTCTCTGGTTGGGGTGCATGTGGGAGGCAACTGAGCTTTCTCTCTCTTCTCTTTCTCTTTCTTTCCCTTCCTCCCTCTTCCCCTCCCTCCCTCTGCCTTCCTCTCTTTAAATTTTTTTTTAAGTCAGACTTTCCTTGATGGTAATATAGGTGCCATTGTTCTTAACCTTTGCTTAATTAGCACGGTCTCTTGGTAATGCCATATGTCACTGTCTCAGATCCTTGCCCTGCGACAGAACCTGACAATTAGGCAGTGTCTCCAGCAGGGAGACGGCGGCTGGACGTCACCTCCTCCTCCCCAGGCAGGGGTGGAGGAGAGCAGCGCACCTGCGTTTTCTTCGGGGAGGCTCTCTGCTCACCTGGCACCTCCTGCTGCTCTTTCTCCCAGGAGGATGTCTTTACATACAGGGTGTCCCCAAAAATGTGTACGCACTTCAAATAATTATGAAGCCAGTGTTTATTACATTACACTAAGTGTATTAAAATACATTTCATTCTCAAAATGTAATAGGACTCAGCTGTGTGTACATTTTTGGGGGGATACCCTGTATTTATGTAGCCCCCAGCTGATGACTCGGGATTAATTAGCAAGACTCTTCGTCCATATGTCCATTGTCCATCCATCCATCCATCCGTGCCACGAATACCTGCCATGCCCCTAATGTGTGCCAGACCTCTGCCTTCCTGGAGGTTACATATCCCTTCCTCAGTTCTCTTAAGGCAGTGGTTCTCAACCTTCTGGCCCTTTAAATACAGTTCCTCATGTTGTGACCCAACCATAACATTATTTTCGTTGCTACTTCATAACTGTAATGTTGCTACTGTTATGAATCGTCATGTAAATATCTGATATGCAGGATGGTCTTAGGCGACCCCTGTGAAAGGGTCGTTCGACCGCCAAAGGGGTCGCGACCCACAGGTTGAGAACCGCTGTCTTAAGGGATCGCCTGCGTATTTTATTTGTTTGTTTTTCTGTAGGTCTGGTTCATACATGCACAGGGTGAAGGTGCACATACCAAGGTGTGCAGGGAGAGTAAGGTCGTCACCCCACATGCCTCCACTTCCCTTCCCCAGAAGAGATCATTTCTTTGTCCTTCCAGAGAGCCTTTCCTTATTGTATGTATGAGCATGTGTGTGTTTATGGAGACACACATGCCCTTTCAGGTCATGGGACTTGGGTTCTCTGGTCTAAGGATCTCAGCACAGGACACTGCCCTTCTGGGTCAGCCAGGGGTGGAGGGATGACTCCCTCCGAAGCTCCAGCCAATCCCATTCTCCCCCTCAGCCCGAGCCAGGAAGCTGCTACTCTGAGTCCACTGTCCTCCCTTGTAAAGCGAGATTGATGGTGTGAAGACTGACTTCTGGGGTGCCAATCTGAGACCCTTGCCGGCCCCTTGTCTAGCTTTTTCAGAGAATTTCTCTGAGCCAGAGGCCCTTTGGCTGCAGAAAATCTGAAGTAATGTCTGATATCAGAGAATGGCTTTTTTTCCCTTCCACGCCCAGCCGTGAGCTCACACCCGGCACCAGGCTGCATGCCTCAGTCCACGTCAGGGAGCAGTGGGTGCGACTGAAGGTCCTGTTTGGACGGCCAGCAGACGGCATCTAAAACAAAGGCTACTACTATTTGGAAGTCCTGTGATAGTGACACATGGAACAACTGAAGACACCCACAGACACACACCCGTGCCCCGAGTTGAAGCAGTTTTTCCCCTGGCTTCTCCTGGGGCCTCTACCTCGTGAGAGAGTAAATGTCCTGGACGCATGTCGTGAAAAGGGGGAGCACCGAAGGGACTTGTGGGCCAGGGAGGCTGGTTGGCACAGCTCTGTCATCTGCCAGAGGCTCCCACGGGCCCGTGTGTAGCAGGCCTGGGGCAGGGAGCCCAGCTCTGGGAGCCCTGGCAGAGGAGAGCGTCTGGGGCAGGAAGGGACTGCTGGCAGGAAGAGGCACCGCTGGCCATCAGGTGCCGTCTGGAAAGTCTCATTCTCACTTTTTAACTCGGGTCCCCAGACTGTCTCATCTCGTTGAGGAATCTGGCATCTTAGATGCAGGGCTGAGTGCTGCTGGAGCTGCCCCAGGCCTCCCCCCCTCCCCCCGAGCCCTGGGGTCTGGGCCTGCCTCACACGCACACACGGGACGCGATCGCCAGCCAAGGCCAGGGTTTGGGCGAGCGAGGCGTGGTGGGGACGGATTCCGGGCCAGAGGAGTTCATTTCTGTCCTGGGCACCATCTTGTCGACTTTGGTTCTTTGCAGTGTTGTGACCTCCAGGTTGTGGCCAGGTGCTGTTTTCAGGAAGGACAGTGGGAAGGGCTGCCGGGGCCGGGAGGTAGGGGAAGGGAGGAGAAGGTTAGTGCAGCTCTGGTGGTGCCCCTGCCGAGCTGGTCCTGGCTCCCTTTCCACCCTCACACGCCTTCACCCGCCTTCGAGTCCCGACCGATCGGGTTGTTTACTCTGCCCATAGCACTGTGCTCTCCTGCCTCCGAGCCTTTGCTCTCACTGTCCCCTCTCCCTGAGTGCCCCTCCTATAAACCTACCTCTTCAAGACCCAGATCCCCGCCGCCTCCTCCAGGAAGCCTCTCCGGATGGCCCTCGCCGGTCTTCCTTCTTCCTGTACTTCTCTCACCTCATGTCTGAGTAGTTACTTGTGTCCATGCGATTAGACCCTGAACTCCTGCAGGGAAGCGTTGTTCCTGGCACTTGGGCCCCGTCAGCTCTGGGTTTAGGGTCTTCCTTTGCAGGAGGAATGGGCAGAAGTTTCGTTCCCTAGACCATCCACTCACTGGGCACGTGGACTCCCACATCGCTGGGCGTCAGTCCTGCTGTGGGGTCCCTGGGGCGGGCTGTGGCTGGCACTGCAGGCCTGGGGGTGGGCGCCTGCTGGCTTCGCTGGGGAATTCCAGGATTGGCGCCTCCCCGGCTCTGTCGCCCGCTGAGCCTGCTGTACTCCTGCTCTCTGCAGCTGGATGACCTGTACCTGATCGCCATCTGCCACCGCCGGGGCATCAGGTCGCTTCGGGACCTCACCGCGGAGCACCTGCCGCTGCTCAGGAACATCCTCCGGGAGGGGCAGGTGAGTTGCCCTGGCAACACATCGAAGCCCAGAGGAATTACCATCTGCTTTCAGTGTGTTCCCTGTACACTTCCTCGCCCTCCCAGGAGGGTGTCTGCCACGGGGGCTTCTTTCTCAGAGTCTGTGGGCTACACACAGGCTCTCTCCAGGCCCTGCCGCCTGTCCTGCCCCACCCTCCTCCTCTTAAGTTCCCACTTCAGCACCCTGCCTTCTCCAGCAGGTCCCGTCTGGGCGCCCGCCCCGCCCAGGATTGCCAGTCTGGCTGTGACAGCCACACCATACAGCCGTGTTTCTTGTAGCTGGATCGATGGCTCTGGCGTGTGAATGCAGGAACCGCCTCTACTCTAGCCTGTGGGCCGAGGCTGTATTCTCTAACTCCTGAGATTCGGGATACCGTCTATGTGGGGTGACTATTGAGGGTGCTGAAAGGAGCCCCAAGGGGAGGGAAGATGGGGGAAGAGAGACTAGAATCCAGGGATGTGGCCCTGGTTCTGACATTTTGACCCAAGCCAGCTGGCTGACCTTGGGCCTCACCTCCCTCGGTCTCACTATCTG
>NW_005871891.1:174829-186446 GCF_000147115.1 Myotis lucifugus
ACACACACACACACACACACACACATTTGAAGGTCCCCTACACATTTACACACACACACACATTTGAAGGTCCCCTACACACACACACACACACACACATTTGAAGGTCCCCTACACACACACACACACACACACATTTGAAGGTCCCCTACACACACACACACACACACACACACACTTGAAGGTCCTCTACACACACACACACATTTGAAGGTCCCCTACACACACACACTCTCTCACACACACACTCACATTCACACACACAGTCACACACACTCACACACACACACTCATACACACTCACACACATACACACTCTCACACGCACTCACACACACATACTCACACACTCACACACTCACACTCACACACACACACACTCACATTCACAAACACACACACACACATACACATACACACACTCACACACTCACATTCACTCTCACACACTCATACACACATACACACACCAGTGCTCAGGCCTGCAGTCCTGGTGCTCCTTCCACAGCGTTGCTCCCAGGCTTGGATCACTTGGAGGAAGGGCTCTGCTGGGTCCTCTCTGTTGACCTCTGACCCCAGCTCCCTGTCACACCTCTCTGGCTGCCTGTCTGTTTGGAGTGGCTCGTTTCTCCTGTAACAGCCTCTGGGTGGCAGAGAGTGCGTCTTCCTTCTGGGGAGATGCTAGGCCAGCACTTCAGCTGCGCTGGCAGCTCTGCAGCCTTGCCCCGCTTATCCCACGAAGCCTTTGGGGGTCGGCCTGGCCTCACCTGCTGCAGAATCCCTGGTCCGAGCGCCATATACAGAATGCCGTTCTGGGGTGCATCCCGAGCCCACGGAGGCCCTAGTTTTTTCCTCTTCACCTCTGACCTCCTTAGGGATTTGCCCACAAAGGAAACCAGAATCTCCTCTTAACTCTAAGCCTGGGAGACTCCGGGAAAGGGGTTTGATACAAAAGGCCCTACCTCTGCCCTGGCCAGTGTGGCTCAGTTGGTTGGAGCATCATCCCTTACACTGAAAGGTTGTGGGTTCAATTCCTGGTCAGGGCACATACCTAGGTTGCAGGTTCGATCCCCAGCCGGAGTTGGGATGCATGTGGGAGGCAACCTATAGATGTTTCTCACGTCAATGTTTCTCTCTCTCCCTGCCCCCTCTCCCTCCCTCCCTCCCTCCTCCTTCCCCTCCCACTGAAAATCAGTGAACATGTCCTTAGGTAACGATTTTTTTTGAAGATCTATTATGAAAATAAAATAATTTTTTAAAAAAGGAAAGAAGCCCTACCCATGCACAAGGTGGGGGCCGAGGGAGCAGGGGCCAAAGTCAGGCTCGCGTCCGGCCCATCCTTGTTCTCTCACTAAGGCCCTCGCTCAGCCGTGCCCATTGCCGAGCCCCACTCTGCTGCAGGCTGAGGGGGCAAGGCTTCCCCCACCCACCTGGTGCTTTTCGTGTTTACAGACCGTCCCAGCCTGGGTCTGTGGGGCTGTCCTCAGGCCCTGGACTGTCTAGATTTCCAGCAGGAGCCGCGTGAGGAAACAAATGTTTATCCAAGTGGGGTGGGGAGCCCGATCCTGCCACTGTCCCTTCATGTGGGGGCCCTTGCCTGCTGGTTGGCTCAGTGGATAGAGCGTCGGCCTGCGGACTGAAGGGTCCCTGGTTTGATTCTGGTCAAGGGCACATGCCCAGGTTGTGGGCTCGATCCCCAGTAGGGGGTGTGCAGGAGGCAGCCAATCAATGATTCTCTCTCATCATTGATGTTTCTATATCTCTCTCCTTCTCCCTTCCTCTCTGAAATCAATAAAAATATCTTTTTTTCTTTTTTTTTTTTTTAAAGAAAGAGCCTCAGCTTGGCTGTCACCTGCCTGCTCTGAATCCACAGAGGGAAGGCAGGGACCTGCAGCGCGCAGTGGGCAGAGGGCTGTGTGTGGGTTTTATTAGATGTCTGAAGGCTAGTCTGGGGTTAGGGCAGGAGGAGGGGCTGGTGCTGCTTCGTGGGCAGCACAGTGACCCCTTTCCCGCCACTCCCTTCTCCTAGGAAGCCATCCTACAGCGGTACCAGGTGAAGGGGGACCGCCTCCGCGTGTACCTGCACTACCTGCCCTCCTACTACCACCTGCACGTGCACTTCACCGCCCTGGGCTTCGAGGCCCCCGGCTCGGGGGTGGAGCGGGCCCACCTGCTGGCAGAGGTGATCGAGAACCTGGAGCGCGACCCGGAGCACTACCAGCGGCGCACCCTCACCTTTGCCCTCAGGGCGGATGACCCCCTGCTCAGGCTTCTGCAGGAGGCCCAGAAAAGCTGAGGCTCCTGGACGGTCCAGAGAACAGATATGTGGGACTGGGGTGGGGTTTTTTAGCACCAAATTAATTTTTTTAACTGTGGTTTGTACTGGCTTATTTCTAGCGTACGAATAAAGTATTGGATGCATTTGGTGTGGACTGGTGGTGCCGCCCAGGAGGCAGGAGCTCAGGAAGGTGGGGTGGGCAGAACCCCAGAAGGAGGTCTTGAGACGAGAGGCCATGAAGAGGGGGGACTGGGTGGGGGGGTGGCTTCAGCTGATCTGGATGGCTGCCAGGCCTGTCTCCAAATCCTGCACACCCCCCTCGCCCGCCTCCAAATCCTGCCTCCAAAACCGTCACACCCCTCCTTGCCAGTTTCTGAGTCCTGAATCTGCCTGCCTCTCCCTGTCCTCACTCCCCATTCTGCTGCCACGTCCTCTCCTTCCTGCCTGATGGTGTTCCAGGTCCACATGTCTGGGAGTGCCCCCAAAGAGGCAAATATGCAAACTTTCTGGAAATAATCTATAGCAATTTTTGATGGCGCTTCCTCTGTTCATTCCCAGCATTGAGGTCACCCTCTAGGGGTGAGTCACGCCTGCTGATAAGCTTGTTGACAAGGATGAAGGATCTCGGCCTGGAAGTGGGAGGGTTTTAAAAAGAATCGGGCGATGCAAGCCCAGAACGCCTGCCTTTGTCTCTGTTATTTGGTCAGCGAGTCCCTGGCCTTGAGTTTATTATCTAGGCAGGAAGACAAAACAAACTCGCAGGAGCAGCCAGAAGATCAAGTACGAAACAGTACAGCAGGGCAAAGCGATACGGGTGCGGTGGCCCCCGGGGCCCCCATGGGCTCGGGTCCAAGGAGTGGCCAGCACCAGAGGCCTGGTCATGGAATCTTGAGGCCAGGAAGGGACTTCAGAAGGGACTCCAGGCTGATGGCCTGTAAGGAGCCAGCAGAGACTTCCCAGTGCAGGGTGGCCCCTGCCACTGCCCCAGCTGAGCAGGGACCGGCATGCACAACGGAGACGGAGGCGCACAATTAAACGCACGCGGCACTCTTCACTCTACGTGTTAGTTTCGAGGTGTGGCTGACAGATCCTGGGTCTTGCTCGGGAAGCACTTGGGAGACAGGATGCTGGGCTTTGCTGAGTGATAAGAGGGAAGCATAAGGCAGAGGAGTGGGTGGCTCTTACTCTGCATCCCCTGGACTGAGAACCAGGAGACCTGGATGCAGAGCCGAGCTCCATTCATTCATTCATTCATCATTCATTCATTCATCTGAGGCTTATTGAGCACATGCTATGATCGAGGCACTGCCTAGATCAGTGATGGCGAACCTTTTGAGCTCGGCGTGTCAGCATTTTGAAAAACCCTAACTTAACTCTGGTGCCGTGTCACATAGAAATTTTTTGATATTTGCAACCATAGTATAAAAAAGATTTATATTTTTGATATTTATTTTATATATTTAAATGCCATTTAACAAAGAAAAATCAACCAAAAAAATGAGTTCGCGTATCACCTCTGACACGCGTGTCATAGGTTCGCCATCACTGGCCTAGATGCTGGCGATGGTGAGCAAATGGTCAGAAGTCTCTCTGGAGCCGACATGGACCCCTGACATGGGGCAAGACCCACGGCGTTCTGAGCCTGCATTGTGTGAAGGGGAGGAGGGAGGAGGATCCACGATGTAATCAGCTGTGTCAGGTGTGATAATAAAGCTTTATCATAAACCGCAACTTGCTGATTGGCTCTTCAGCCAGACAGTGTCCTAGGGTTGGGAACACAAAGGTGACTAAGGCACAGCTCCTACCCTCTGGCTAGTGGGGCAGACAGGTGAACACAAGGGTAAACACAGACAACTCATGGAAACTGAAAGCAGGTATGTGGGCGAGTCAGGTGTGGATCCTGACAGTACCCGGGGCACCTCCAGCAGGACAGTCAGTGGAATAAGGCATTGAGGGTGGGGAGGCCGTGGGGGCTGCGTTAGAGGGGAGGTGTGATGGGGTGGGCACCTGCGTTCCCCACCAGGTGGAGATGACAGCAGTGGGACCAGCCGGCTTGGAAGGGAACCGGGCTTGTCTTTTCTCACGTGTAAGAAAAAGACACGTGGGGAGGTCTGGAGAGGAGGAGTGGAGGGGACGCCAGCCCTGAGGCCCCTCCTTGCAGTGTTTTCTTGAAAGAACAAGTCCTCTCAGCGAGGGTCTCATCTGGCTTCACACGGAGGTTGTCTGCTTGGAAAAGGCTGCCGGGCGACTCATCCTGAATCAGAGGAAGACAGCCAGGGCCTCCCCGGGGCCGGGCCTTCCTCTCCCTGGATGGGTGCCCTGCGAAGGCATCCCGCCTCTCCAGGCTCCACTCCCTGCCCGATCTGTCCGTCTCTCCTTCACAGGTTTACTCCGCCACCCGTCACACCTGCACCAAGTCTTACCTGGGCTGAAGCTTCAAATGTATTCACATTAAATCTCAGGGCGACAATGGGAACAGGGAGATCCCCCCAGAAGCATGGCTCAGGAGGTGGGACAGCCCAGGACAAGACTGGGTAAGGGCTGTTCCAGCGGGAGGCCTGGCTCCGCCCCCGTCGTGCTGGGAGACGGGGCTTGTCTTAGTGTCAGGACCATGCCTGCTGTCACCCAGGGCCAGGCTCACCCCCCGCAACCCCCACCCCCAGCTCCCGCAATGGGAGTAACCTGGAGCCAAGGGCAGAGCAGCCTGCAAGCTGGACACTGCACCGGACAAGACAGGCGTCCAGCCTCCTGCCTCAGGACCCCACCTGTGGCCAGGGCCACTGCCCACAAGAAGACTCGCGTTTACTCCATTGAACTCGGCTCAGGTGTGTGGCGGGCCGTGAAATGGATCCTGCGGACTCTCTGTCTGAGATACAGCTACTTGCCTGGTCACCACCCGAAACCGTTCCTTTGCTGCAATGCCACTCAGCAAAACCCAACATCCTGCCCCCGCTGAGAGCTTCCCGAGCAGGACCCCGGATTCCTGAGCCCCACCCCGGCTTCACCAGCCTACCAGCCCCTCCGGCAGCGTGCTGTGTCTGTCCTCCGTGCTGGAAAGAGGGCCCTGCGTGTTGGATTACGTGATTCCGACGTGCGTGCCTGCGTGCCTGCGTCCCTGCCCTGCTGGAGCAATGGCAGATGCCACGCTCCCCAGATGAGGCCCGAGGCCTCCACGCTGGCTGTCAGCCCCCGGTCCTGGGCGCACTTGCCCCTGGCTTGGTTGGAGAAGGAAGGGAGCCATTGCTATTGTCCCTTGGCTCCACTCAGTTTGCCCAAAAGTTTCCTCACGGAGAAAGATTGCTGAGTGTTCTGTATTCGTCAGCATTCCTTCATGGAACAGGAAAATAACATTTTGAAATGAGTTGGGCACTTCAGCTCCACACTGCCTGTCTCTGTGGAATACAGATCCCCACGCGGAGAAATCAAGAAACAATGACACAGAAAAATGCTTGAAAATGTTGCTCTTGTAACACTTCCATGTCCAAACACTGCAATGTATCTGTTTTGTGTCTGAATAGGTTGATGTAGGTCTGCTAACCCTTCCTTCTCAGGAAGGACTAAGTCTTTTCTTCAAGTGTACTTTTAACAATTATTACTGATTTCAGAGAGAGGAAGGGAGAGGGAGAGAACGGGAGAGAGACATCAGTCAGTTGCCTCCCGCATGTTCCCCCACTGGGGTTCAAACCCGCAACCTGGGTATTGAATCGAACCAGCACCTTCTGGTATATGGGATGATGTGTCAGCCAACTGAGCCACACCCGCCAGGGCAGGAAGGACTAAATCAGTGGTTCTCAACCTTCTGGCCCTTTAAATACAGTTCCTCATGTTGTGACCCAACCATAAAATTATTTTCGTTGCTACCTCATAACTGTAATGTTGCTACTGTTATGAATCGTAACGTAAATATCTGATATGCAGGATGGTCTTAGGCGACCCCTGTGAAAGGGTCGTTCGACCGCCAAAGGGGTCGCGACCCACAGGTTGAGAACCACTGGACTAAATGTTTATTCCAAACATGTATATATAAGGTTAAAATGTCCTTTTTAAAATAAGAACATGGTGATAATTAAGGGCTGTTGTGTTTTAAATATCCTCACCCAACCCTACATTTGTTCTATTATTTTTTTAACTTAAATTTTCAAATTTATTGGCATAAAATCTTGGTAGTATCTTTTTTACTTTTTTTCTTAAAAAAATCTTTATTGTTGAAAGTATTACAGATGTTTCCCATTTTCCCCCACTGACCCCTTCACCCCAGTCCGGCCCACTCCCTAGATTTTGAAATCTATGTAAACTTGAAGCTACCAAGTTTAGTTTTTTAAATTTTTATTGATTGACTCTAGGGGGCGGGGGAAGGAAATGTAATTTGTTGTTCCACTTATTTATGCATTCATTGGTTGATTCTTGTATGTGCCCTGACTGGTGATTGTGCCTACAACCTTGGTGTATCAGGACAATGCTCTAACCAATTGAACTACCAGGCCAGGGCTAAAGCTATTGACTTTTAACCACTGTTCAAAACTAAACATGGCCCAGCTGGCATGGCTCAGTGGTTGAGCGTTGACCTATGAACCTAGAGGTCATGGTTTGGTTCCTGGTCAGGGTACATGCCCCAGTTGCGGGCTCAATCCCCAGTGTGGGGTGTGTAGGAGGCAGCCAATCAATGATTCTCTTTCACCACTGATGTTTCTATCTCTCCCTCTCCCTTCCTCTCTGAAACCAATAAAAATATATTTTAAAAAACACACAAAAAGAAAAAGCTATGCACGGGCTGAATCTGTTTAAAGTGTTTTAATTCAATAAATAGGTTTGAACACCCACCCATTTTTAAAAAAATATATTTTATTGACTTTCTACAGAGAGGAAGGGAGAGGGACAGAGAGCTAGAAACGTCGATGAGAGAGAAACATCGATCAGCTGCCTCCTGCACACTCCCCACTGGGGATGTGCCCGCAACCAAGGCACATGCTCTTGACCGGAATCGAACCCGGGACCCTTAAGTCCGCAGGCCGACGCTCTATCCACTGAGCAAAACTGGCTAGGGCCACCCATTTTTTTTTTCAAAGCAAGAATCTGGAGATAGAACTCACATGGAGCTTACAGTTTAGTGAGACATTCATTACAAAGTAATTACAAGAGTGGTGGGTGCCTTGAAGAAAGCAGAGGGGGCTGTGGGAGCTTCTGAGAGAACCTGAACGTCTAGGCAGAAACTTGACAGCCAAATGGCCAGCACAGCAAAGGCCCAGCAGGTAGGGGCCTTGGGCTCAGCATGGCTGGGACCAGAATTTAGCTTCTAGCCTCAAACATGGGGCACACAAGGACAGTTAAAACACTGGCCAGTTTTTCCTTCCAGATCACGATGAAGAAATGAAAGTCAAGGCTAATGGGGTATATATGTACTTTCCTTCCCACCTGGTAAATTCTTCTAGCTGGGCGAATAATCAAATTAGACAGATTAACAGGAGAAAATCACATTTCAATACATGCACCTGGGGAACTCATGGAAGCATGAAAATTCCAAAGATAGTGAGGCGTCATTGGGTTATGACTACTTTGGACAAAGGAGAAAAGCCCCCTTTTGAGGTCTTAGATTTCAGAAGTGAGAATGGGTGATTGACAGGTTGACAGGTTGTTGAGGAAGAGCTGAACGCACGCAGGCGCAAAGGCACTGGGCCGGCAAACTCTCCTAGCAAGTCAGAAACAATGGGACACAGCCCCCCCCCCCCCCCCCAGGCTTTCCATTTTTTACACTTACATCAAATGAGGCTCAGAGGAACATCCCTAAGACTTCCCTTCCGACTGCAGGAATTTCTGATCTGAATCTCCTTGGGCAGGAAAGCCGGGAGGATCAAAGAAGGTTCTTTCTGAGTCTTTTGTTCTTTAATTACCAGCCTAAAGTCAATATCCCAAAAGGCAAAACTTTCTCGGTCGCCTTCACTAACCAAATCCCTTAACGTCCCCTTCCCCTCTGCTTGAGAGCCCAGTGTGGGCTGATGGTCCCGGCGTAGGATCTGCACCGCACCCAAGTATGAACTTGGACGAGTTACGTTAGGGCTCCTAACCAGGAGTGGTGGCCGTGCTGATCCCCAAGGCTTTGTGGGGTTTAGATGTGAGGACTTTGTGGACATAGTCACCGCACGGTAGATGTTGTTTTCCTGCCGTGAAAAAAGGCCAGAAGGGCTGTCACCATCGCTATCTGGGCTAGATATTCAAAAGCACTTCCTGGCTAGAAGGCCGTGTAATCCTAGATTATGCTGTGGAGTCATGGCAACCAAGAGACGTGAAGGCGAAAAGCAAGCCACGAACTAACTCGCTGTGTTGAATGGATCGCGGCCCTGAACAGAGACGCGGGCTGGGTGCCGTGACTTCTGGGATCGCTCCCAGCCTAAAGCTTCCTGGAATGCATTGTGGCCCCGGCCAGCGGGCAGGTTTCTAAGACGACAACAGCGATGTCCCTGCCATTGAGAACCCTGGGAACCGCGCGGCTCCGCGGTCCGGCCATACAAATCTGATAAAAATAGGAGCTGAAATACCATCCCGGAGTTGCTATTTTTAAAAGCGTCTGAGATGCTGGATTGGGTTTATTTCTTCCTCAAACAGCATCTTGCCGTTCCCTCCTGCTGGTGGGCAGGATGCTAACGTGGCACATGTGAGGGACGGGAGCCAAAAGCCTGCCAGGCACCCTTGTCAAATGGCTCCAGGCCTCCTACCCAAACCCACTGCCTGCCCCGGGCAGGGCCAGGGCTTCCTGGCGCTAGAGGCACCTGCCCTCCCCATGCACCTTGCAACTTTGTCTCCTCCTCTGCTCCCACCCCCAGCAGGGAGGTGTCCGCCACTCCCTCCACAGCAGAGACAGACTGGGAGGTAAACAGGGGCAGAGGAAATGGCAATGGAGGCAGCGTGGCTCATGGAGGACCATGGCAGCTGCTGCTCAGGTTGTCTTGACCCAGCCCTGGCACAGCTGGCACAGAGAGCAACAGCCCCCAGGAGCCAAAGCCCGGCTGGCCCATCACAGTGCTTCTTGCTGAGGAGCTGACGGTGTCGTGCAAGTGGGCCACAGGGACGCAACGGGGCTGGGTGGGGCTCCAGAACCCGGTGCCTGCGATGGAGCGGCACCAGAATTCCTGCCTCCTGCACCGCAGATGATACGGATTCTAGGCAGCTCGCTCAGTGTCTGGCTGTGCCATGAAGAAACAGGAGGGGAAGATCATGAGTAAGCACATTGTGGCTAAGGGGAGGAGTCGGCATTACAGTTAGCTTGTGGGCACCCACCAACCAGGCTGGGATAACCTCTGTGTGTGTTGGGGGGAGGGGGGGGAGGGCAGGGAGAGACCTACATACAGCTCATTGGTTAGGGGAGGGGCCCACCTTCGTAACAACAGCTCCCACTTCTGTAACGCGTTATACTTTCCTGGCAAATTGATATCCGTTGCCTAATTTAATACCCACAGTATCCCTGCGAATAGCAGTTCTTTCCCTTGGTTTCCTCCATAAAACTAAAGCCATTTCGTGACAGAGGCAGCGTTGTGCGTCAGGTCTCCAGGAGGAAAGTTGGCCCTTCAGTCCTACTTCCTGGCCGCGTGTGTGGTCCATGGCAAGAACGGCAAACTGTTCAGATCTAGTCCATCCCCGCGTTGGCAGCCTTGAGAAGCGGGGGCCGTCCCTTCCGTTCAGCTCGGGCCAGTTTTCCCACCTGTGAAGCAGGGAGGACCTTCCTCTTCCTCTGGACCTGCCAAGGGCAAGGGCTTTCATCACTGTGTTCCTTCTACTTCGCTTAGTGCCAGGCCCCCTAGAGCTGACAGGCAATAAATGTTTGTTGAATGAATGCTTGACTGACAATGCCAAAGGCACCATTCAAACATAATGAAGACATGGTGAAATGAAAAAAAAAAATAAAACACACCATGTAACCTATGACTTGGGACGGAACAGCCATAGGCACCATCTATATATATAAAAGTCTAAGTGACCGTTACAACCGAACAACCGGAATGACCGGTCGCTATGACACACACTGACCACCAGGGGGCAGACACTCAACACAGGAGCTGCCCCCCTGGTGGTCAGTTGGCTCCCACAGCCAACCTCCCGTGACTGGCCAACCTCCCCCCAGTCCCTCCCCCCAGCCGGCCAGCCCCCCGCAATTGGATCGGCCTGATCGGGGAGCCGGTCGGCTGGCCAACCTCCCATGGCCCATCCCCCCTCTCTCCACCAGTCCGGCCCAAATGGGCCCCCATCACAGGTCAGGCCAAGGGACCCCCCCCCCACCTGTGCACGAATTCGTGCATGGGGCCTCTAGTTTAAACATAACTAAGACATTGGTGAACAGAAGAAAAAACCCTGTAAGCTATGACTTGGGACGGAACAGTCCCGTGGAAGACCCGGAGGCCCATTCTTCTCGCACCTTCTGCTCTTTGCTCCTGAGCAGTTCGTTCTAAGAGCTTCCCGAGTTTATGTTCTCAACAGACAAGCCCTCCCGTGTCAGCTGTAGCGAGTCTTGAGCTGGTGCTTCTCTGAACCCCTTCACTGTCACCACTCTTTACACTTAGTCACATCCTGCCCTGCCTGCAGGGGGGGCCTGCTCTGCGGCTGGATGACAAGCTTCCGGGGGGCAGGGGCTGGGTCTTACACCTGCCTCTGAGGCTTCAGCACCCACCGGGCTGTTCACACTTGGGGCTCAGCAGACACTGTTCACCTATGCAAGCGTCTTGGGGGCTGGGGGAGGGGGGGTTTGGGGTGATTGTCCTGGAGGTGATTCCAGGCTTTCAGCCTGGGCAGTTCCCAGGCTTGATTGGGGGGTGTCTGGGCCCAGTGAACTAGGGTCAGGGACTTGATGTGGTTCTCCCTGGAGACAGGATGCCCGGCGCCTTCCCCTTCCCCAAGGAACAGAAACTGAGAAGCGGCCTCCAGGCCAAGACAGGGTGTGCCAAAGAGGGGTACGGAGGGAACAGTCTGGGGGCGGCCGGTGCAGGCTAGGGTCAGGGCACTCGGCCCCTGCGCACTGGGCGTCGGCCTCCCTCTTCCTGCCTCACTTTCCCGAGTGAGCAGTGAGGAGGGCAGGCTCACCGCGTGGAGAGGGCCGAGAACCCTTTGTTGGGCTCATTGTTCCCGGGAGGGTGTGCGGAGGCCGCGCGCGCGCGGCACATCCATCCAGGCGCCTTTCTCAGGCAGCTCCGTGGCTCTCCCACAGCCCCTCCTCGCCTCAGTGCCCCGACCACATCCCCACCCCACCCGCGCCATCGCCCAGCCCTTCCTCCTCCTCCTCCGCCCGCCCGCCCTTCCTCCCGGGCCCGCCCGCCCTCGGTCCGCGCCCGGCGCTGTGCGCACGCGTGTCCGCGC
>NW_005871892.1:0-5623 GCF_000147115.1 Myotis lucifugus
CATTGATCCTCATATGTCCTTAAGTGGTGAGTTAGCCTTTTCACCCGCTTTGCAGGTGAGGAGCTGAGCAGAGAGGATCTCCCAGGATCAGCCAGTAAGAGGCACAGCCTGGATGTGACCCAGGCAGCCCAGCCCCAGAAATCACATTGGAACTCACACACTCTGTGCCTCGCAAAGATTTGTAAACTCTTCAATTCAACAATGAGTAACTGTTTCAAGACATGAATAATCCCCCAAATTTCCTCCATGTCTCTCAAATCCAGTGGCCTGAGCTGTAGGCAGAGATTCAAGGCCAATGTCACTACCTACTGCTGGGCCACAGGGTGATTGAGGGGGACCTGCCAGGGCCTGGAGCCTGGGACAGGACACGAGGCCAAAAGTGAGCCACCAAGGGGCCTGCATGTCTTGCTCACGTCTCCCTCCGCCTTCTCTGTCCTAGCTAAGCCCACAGTGACCGTGTATCCTGCAAAGACCCAGCACCTGCAGCACCACAGCCTCCTGGTCTGCTCCATGAATGGCTTCTATCCGGGCCCCATTGAGGTCCGCTGGCTGCGCAACGGCCAGGAAGAGGAGGCCGGGGTGATGTCCACGGGCCTGATCCGGAACGGGGACTGGACCTTCCAGACCCTGGTGATGCTGGAGACAGTTCCCCGGAGCGGGGAGGTCTACACCTGCCAAGTGCGGCACCCCAGCAGCACCAGCCCTGTCACCGTGGAATGGAGTGAGACGCCCTCTGACCTCACACACCTTCCCCCCACAGGGGCCTTTGCTTGTCCCTGAGGGTCAGGGTCCCCTCTCCCCACACCCCGTTTTCCTTTGCTCTGTCTCTCCTTCTGCACAGGCCACAGGGTAGCCCTGTGATTGCTTCTGTGAACACCCATAGCCCTGTGAGGCCGCCATGCCTGCCCTGCTTTGAATTTCCCACACTCTCCCCGTCATGGTGCCCCTTGGCCCTGGGCACCATCCCCTGTGGGCTGGGCGGGTGCTTCTGCCTGTGCTGAGCTGCCCACTGTGATCTGGGAAGAGGAGTGTCCTCTGCCGCGGGAGAGCCCCATCTGCTCTGCTGTCTGCGGCTCTGTCACCCGGGCCAAGTCCTGGAGGTCACCAGCCCTGGGCTCCGCAGCCTCAGAGGCCAAAGCAGCGGCCTTGGGTCGGGTGTGAGGGGACCTGAGGCCAGTGCCTGGGCCTTGTACCTCCTCAGTGTGACCTCCGTCATTTCCCGCAGATGGCTATTGTTCTGCTTCTTCTAGGGCAACACCCCTCCCCCACCCTCTTTCCCACCCCTCAAGCTCTCAATCTCAGGGTCTCCAGTACAGAAGTTGGTTTGGCTAAAACCCACTGAAAGCAGCTTCTTCTCTCAGGGGCCCAGTCTGGATCCACACAGAGCAAGGTGCTGAGTGGAGCTGGGGGCTTCCTGCTGGGGCTGCTCTTCCTCGGGACGGGGCTGCTCATCTACTTCAGGGCTCAGAAAGGTAAGGGGCCTGCTGGCAGCCTTGGCCCCAATTCGGTGGGGACAACTGGGGCTTTGCTGGGTGAACTCTGGGTATGGCAACTCCATAGAAGCCTCTCTTTCCCTGTCGGTCTCACGTTCCCTGGAAATGCAGAAATAACCAGCTCCCGGTTCTTAGGGTGGAGACATGAGGAGTCATGGCTGTGGGGATAGAGAGGGGTTAACACTCACGGGGATTTGGGTGCAGATCCTGGGGTACATGGAGGAGCAGGCCCTGTGGTCACTAAATACACTGGACTGTGATGGCTTCGGGGCTACTGCTCTCAGCTTCTGCTCTCGTCCCAGTTCTGGTGTCAGCGGGTGGGGGTGCTGCTACAGAAGCTCAGGTGGCCTGGGCGGGGACCCTGTGTTTCGGGACACACTTACCTTCATATCTTTAACTGGCATCTTCCTTCTCTTCCCAGGAAACGCTGGACTTCAGCCCACAGGTAACGCTCTTTAATCCTCTCTTAGGGACGCATTCGGTTTCCCTAGAACAGAAGGTGCGGGGGACGAGCCAGGGGACAGACAGCGGGGAGCTTGGGTGTGGCTTTGGTGGCCGCTTACACTGCAGGGTCTCCTCCTGCCTGGTGAGAGGCAGCTCTAAAGCAGCTGTGGCTCCTGTGGCCTCAGAGCTTTTCTTCTCACTTGGGAGCCACAGCAGGAGGCTTGGGAAGGCAGCGCCCCTGCTGACTGGGCTTGAGAACAGCACTGTCCTCTGTCTGCAGGACTTCTGAGCTGAGGTGGCCATGGGGACACGGGCAGGAGAGAACCTTCTCTCTGGCCCCTTGGCAGCCTGAAGAGGTTTCCTGCTGGGCTCTCACTCCCCAAGGAGAGCCGCCTCAGGCTCTGGCTGGGTCCTGGCTCCTGACCCCCCAGCAGCTCCTCCCTGCTGGTTCCTGCCCGCCCTGGACCTGGAGGCCCCAGTGTTGACTGTAGAACCTTAGCTCCATCCCTCCCTGTCCCTGTGTGTTTAACCCTCGCTGTCTGCTGTGCACCTTAGCTCACTTCTGTCCACATTTTTTTGTAAAAATTTTCCTCAATTAAATATGGAGTGAGATCATCTCCCTCACAGGCTTCAAGGGCAGGAAGTAGGAAGAAAAGCTTTCCTTGTTCCCGTCCTGCTTTTTCATGAGTTTTCCCTCCTGTGTTTCCTTTCTCACCCGGTTCCTGAGGCAGAAGAGAGCCTGCCATGGACTTGAACATGGTGGTCTCCTACGTTGGTGTTTCTCAGACAAGCACACAGGTTCCTTTCCCCTGGGATACAGAGGGGACAGCAAGTGTAAGAAACGCAGGCTGGCCCTGCTGGTGTGGTCAGTGGTCGAGTGTCAACCTATGAACCAGGAGGTCACCATTCAATTCCGGGTCAGGGCACATGCCTGGGTTTCTGGCTCAATCCCCAGTGGAGGGTGTGCAGATGGCATCTGATCAATGATTCTCTCTCATCATTGATGTTTATAAAGTGTGTCCCAAAATTCACTCAAGATTTTTAATTTTAAGCCAGGGTACTTTTTGCCTGAATTTTGGGACACTGTTTATCTCTCTGTCCCACTCCCTTCCTCTCTGAAATCAATAAAAAATATTTCTTTTTTAGAACGAAAGGAAAAGCAGGCCACTTGTAAGGATATGTCTTCACTGTTTCTATAATCATGTTCGTTTCACTCTTTGGCTCTAATTTTTTAAAAGAAGGTACCTAAACCTGGTGCCTCTTGAAGTCCCCTTTATTTGACTAATGGTGGCTTCCACACTGCAGTCTTTTTGTGACTCAGATAAAATGCCTGCTGTGCTGACTCTGCCTTGAGATGCACCTCCCCCATGAGCAGGTCCCAGAGACCATCAGGACAGAGCTGCCACTCTAGTGGGAAAGGTGCGCTTCTGAGGCCTCCAGCTTGTGTGGCAAACTCACTGTCTGTCACGGGAAACCCTGTGTGGACCTTATCTGAGCATCACCCAGGGCCACTGCTGGGCACCCAGGGGAGCGTGTGGCTCCCTGATGTGCCTCCAGCGTGCAATCCTCTGCCCTGGAGGGAACGTGAGAGACTCCTGTGGGGTGACCTCCCAATGCGTGTGAGCATGGAGCAGCAGAGTTTTATGCAGCGTTTTATTTAATAAGATAGATGAGAGAAAGGACATATAGATAAACCTGTTCATTTCATCTGCCTATTTATTTTCTACCTACCAGTCATCTATCTATAGAAACAAGGAATGGATTTTTTAAGTGGTTGTCTGCAGGGCAAAATGACAGAATAGGTTGAAGGAATCTGTACTTTTCTGAATATACATCTTACTTAATAGTTTTAACTTGAGGAACATTCAAATATTTTATGTAATAATTTAATTCAAAAGTTTTAAAAGGCAATACATAAAAACAAAATAACAACAAACTATAGCAATAGAAACAAACTGACGAGAAGTAGATGATGGGAAACAGCTAAAACAGTAATTCCATCAGGGGTTCCCAGTCCAAGACGACAGTGCAGGAAAGGCCTGAGCTCACCTCTCCCCATTGCATGTTAAATTTCCACCTGCAGACAGAGCAGCTCCCCCTGGAGAGGAAATGAGGGCTGACTGAACAACTTCTGCTCGACCAACAAGAGAGAAACCCCATAGACACAGCGGGGAGAGACAGAGACATGGCACCATGGCAACCCCATCCCAGCACTGACCTGCAGTGGGCAGGGGTCCCTGAGGGTGTATGTGCAGACTCGCCCACTGTGGGTAAAGTGAAAAACAGTGGCTGAAAGGGCACCTAGACTATAAGGAGGGAAATCCATTTACTAACTGAGAACATTTGCAAGTGGGAGGGGAACTGCAGGAACCAAGTGTGGTGTCAGGGGCATTGTACAGAGCCAGTCATTCATTGACACTCTCCCTCCCCTTAGGTCTCATGGGAAGGACATAATTCAGGTGCTTCAGCCTCCCAAACTTGGTGGTCAGGGTGCAAACAAGGCACAGTCCCCAGGCCCCAGGCCCATACCAGCTCTGTGGCTTGTCCCCAGGACTTCCACTCCCACTCCAGCTCCAGCTCAGGGCCCCTTCCTCTCAGGGCTCCTCATGGCCCACTCCCACTGCAGCTTCAGCTCAGGGCCCATTACCCCCAGCGCTCCCCCTGGCCCATTCCCACTCCAGCTCTGGCTTGCCTGCTAAAGACACCTGGCTCACACAGTCTACAGAGGAGAGGCTCCTAAACAAGTCTCTACTTCAAGGTTGGGAGAGGTCGCTGTTTCACCTAATTCATAGAAACAAACACAGAGAGCCACAATGAGAGACAGAGAAATGTACTCCAAAGAAAAGATCAGGAAACATAAACAAACAGATGAGAACTACTAGTAAATGAATAAGACATAAGCAATTTACCCGATAAAGAGTCAAAAGTAAACACTAGTTCTAAGTATGCACAATGAACTCAGGAGAAGAACAGATGAATTCAGTGAGAACTTCAACAAAAACATAGAAAAATATGTAAAACAACCAATCAGAACTGAGGAATATGATAATTGAAATGAAAATAAAAATACTCCAGAGGGAACAACAGCAGATTAGTTGAGGCAGGAGAATGAGTCAGCAAGCTGAAAGACAAGGTAGTGAAAGTCAATAAGAACAGCAAAAAGAAAAAAAAATATTATTATCACAAATGAGGTTAGTTTAAGGGACCTGTGGGGCAACATAAAGTGTGTCAACATTTAAATCATTGGATTCCCAGAAGGAGAAGAGAGAGAGAAAGGGATGTAAAATCTATTTAAAGGGATAATGACTGAAAACTTCCCCAACCTGGTGAGGAAAACAGACATCCAAATTCAGAAAGCACAGAGGCTTCTGAACAACATGAACCCAAAGAGGCCCATATCAAGACACATCATATTTAAAATGCCAAAAGTTAAAGGATCTTAATGGCAGCAAGAGAAAAACAGTTAGCTATGTACATGGGATCCTTCATAAGATCATCAGCTGATTTTTCAGCAGATACGGTAATAGCACAAAATATTCAAAGTGATGAAAGGCAGAAACCTACAACCAAGTACATCCTATCCAGAAAAGTTAGCATCAGAATTAAAGTAGTGATAAAGAGTTTCCAAGACGGGCAAATGATGAAAGAGTTATCACCACTAAACAACCATTAAAAGAAAAGCTAAG
>NW_005871892.1:5723-9605 GCF_000147115.1 Myotis lucifugus
TTCTTTAAATGGAAAATACCAAAACTAAAAACACAAATATTGGAAAGAAAAATGTTGCACTGATGAAGGCAAACAGTTGTAAGTGTAGCAGATCAACCAATTATAAAGCTAGAACAGCCGTGGGCAAACTACAGGCCCGTGGGCCCGGTTCCGGCCAGTTTGAAATGAATAAAACTAAAAAAAAAAAAGACCGTACCCTTTTATGTAATGATGTTTACTTTGAATTTATATTAGTTCACACAAACACTCCATTCATGCTTTTGTTCCGGCCCTCCGGTCCAGTTTAAGAACCCATTGTGGCCCTCGAGTCAAAAAGTTTGCCCACCCCTGAGCTAGAAGGAAGATTAACATAAAAAAGTGGTAAAAGCATGTGTAACACATAATACATTAAGGGATACACACACAAGAGAAGATGTAAAATATGATATCAAATACATAAACATGGTGGAGCATTGGTGGTATAGTGGTGAGCATAGCTGCCTTCCATAAACATGGTGGTGAGTAAAAAATGTAGTTTTAAAATGCATTTGAACTTAACAACAATCAACTTAAAAAACATTGCTATAAATATAGCTTGTTATATATGAATCTTATGGCAGCCCAAAATGAAAACTCTATAATACATACAGTTAGAAATGAAGAAGAAGAACCCAAACAAACATTAAGAAAGTCATCAATGTACAAGAAAAGAGGGCAAGAGCTATAGCTGGTTTTGCTCAGTGGATAGAGCATTGGACTGAAGGGTCCCAGGTTTCATACCAGTCAATGGTGACCACAGTTGAAGGCTCCTCCCTGGCCCAGACCCAGTTTGGGCTTGTGCAGGAGGCAACCCAATCAATATGGTTCTCTCACATCGATATTTCTCTCTGTATTTCCCTCTCTCTTCTTCTCTCTCTGAAAATCAATGGGAAAATATCCTTGAGTGAAGATTTTAAAAAACAAAAGAGAGTAAGAGAAGAAGAAAGTAACAGAAAAGAACTACAAAAGCAACCAGAAAACAATTAATAAAATGGCAATAAGTACACACCTATCAATAATTACTTTAAGTGTAAATGAACTAAATATTACAATCAAAAGACAGGGTGACTGGATGGATTCAAAAACAAGACCTGTGCATATGCTGCCTATAAGAGTCTCATTCAGTTTGAAAGACACAAATAGACAAAAAGTGAAAAGATGGAAAAAGGTATTTCATGCAAATGAAAATGAAAGCTGCAGTAGCCATAGTTATGTCAAACAAAATAGACTTTAAAACAAAAACTATAATAAGAGACAAAAAGGGCATTACATAATGATAAATGCATCAATCTAACAAAAGAACAAAACATTTGTGGGGAGAAACCAAGATGGCGTCATAGGTAAACACCGGAGATTGCTGCCTCGCACAACCTCTTCAAAAATACAATTAAAAGACGGAACAGACATCATCCAGAACCACAGGAAGGCTGGCTGAGTGGAAATTCTACAACTAGAAGGAAAGAGAAAAGCATACCGAGACTCAGAGGAGGTGCGGTGCAGAAGTAAAATACAAAGGTGCAGAGGTGCATGTGGAGAGGGCTGGTGGCTGAGGACACGATTGTCTTTTTCAATCGGGAGGGAGTTTCAGGCTCTGAGCTCCAGTTCCGGGCGAGTCTCTGGGGACCCAGACTCATACGGGAGAAACGGGACTGTCTGGCATCGGTCGGAACTGGAGGGCAGCTTTCTCTCCGAGGCACTCAAAGCGATTGCCAGGACCTCTGAAGGCAGGACTGAGAGCAGCCATGCTGCTAGCTCTGCCCGCCGTGTTGACCCCCTGGGACCCCCCCCTGCCCAAGCCCTGCATGGAAGCTTTTGCATATGAAAGTCCCGGCACTTTGTAATCTGAAAATTACTTAAACTAAAGCTCCCCAAGGCCCCAGGGCAACTTGCATTGCTTTACACCTAAAGTAACAAGAAAAAGAAAAACAAACAAAGCCTAAAGTGACTACAAGGAATGAAATATAAAGATCAGAGCAGAAATAAATAAAATAGAGACTAAAAGGATAATAGAAGATATCAATGAAACTAGGAGCTGGTTCTTTGAATAGATAAACAAAATACATAAAATTTTAGCCAGAGTCATTAAGAAAAAAAGAAAAAGACCTAAATAAATAAAATGAGGAACAAAAAATGGAAAGTGACAAGCAACTTCACAGAAATACAAAAGATTATAAGAAAATTAGAGCCCTAGCCGGCTTGGCTCAGTGGATAGAGCGTCAGCCTGCGGACTGAAGGGTCCCGGGTTCGATTCCAGCCAAGGGCACATGCCTGGGTTGTGGGCTCAATCCCCAGTGGGGGTGTGCAGGAGGCAGCCGATCAATGATTCTCTCTCATCATTGATGTTTCTATCTCTCTCTCCTTCTCCCTTCCTCTCTGAAACCAATAAAAAGAAATATATTTTTTAAAAAAGAAAAAAAAATTAGAGGCCCAGTGCACAAAATTAATGCATGGGTAGGGTCCTTAGTGGCTGTCAGCTGTCAGCCAGGGCCTTCCTTCATTCCGCACAGCCCCCTGGTGGTCAGCACATGTTATAGCGAGCAATCCAACTCCTGGTCAGTCAAACTCCCAAGGGGACAGTTTGCATATTAGGCATATATATATATATCATGAACATTTATATGCCAACAATTGGACAACCTAGGAGAAATGAATAAATTCATTTCAATAAACAATAAACTTCCAAGAGTTAATGTGGAAGAAACATAAAATTTGAACAGACTGATCACTAAAGTCAAAATTGAATCAGAAAAGAAAAATTTCCAATAAACAAAAATCTAGGGCCAGATGGCTTCACATCTCAATTCTACCAAGTACTCAAAGAAGAATTGATATTTATCATTCTCAAACCATTCCCAAAAATTGAAGAGAGGGGAAAGTGTCTAAACTTATTTTATGAGGACAGCATATCAAAACCAGACAAAGTCCCTGCCAAAGAAAGAGGAGGAGGAGGTGGTGGTAGAGGAGGAGGAGGAAGAGAAGATGAAGAAGAATAGGAAGAAGAAGGAGGAAAAGGAGGAAGATGAGGAAGAAGAGGAGAAAAAGAGGTAGAAAATGACTGGCCCATACCCCAGATGAACATAGATTCAAAAATCCTTAACAAAATATTAGCAAACTAAATTCAGCAGTACATTAAAAATATCATACAGTATGTTCAAGTGGAATTTATTCCTGGAATGCAAGTTTGGTTCTATCTCCACAAATCAATGAACATGATACACCACATAAACAAAATGAAGTATTAAAAAATCATATGATTATATGAATAGATGTAGGAAAAGCATTTGACAAAATCTAGCATTCATTTATTTAAAACACTCTCAGCAAGGTGGGCATAGTGGAAACATACCTCAACATAATAAAGTCCATACATGAGAAACCCACAGCTAAAAACATACTCCAAGGTGAAAAGATGAAAGCTTTTTCTCTAAGGTCAGGAACAAGACAAGAATGCCCACACTCAGCACTCTTATTCAGCATAGTATGTTAAGTCCTAACCACAGCAGTCAGACAAGAACAAGGAAAAGAAATAGAAAAGAAAGAAGTAAAAATTGTCATTATTTGCAGATGACATAATACTATATCTAGAGAACTCTAAAGAAACCACCAAAAAAAAAAAAAACTATTAGAACTAATAGTGAATTCAGTAAAGTTGCAGGATACAAAATTAATATTCAGAAACCTGATGTTTCTATCTTATATAATAAAGAGGTAATATTCAAATTAACCCTCATGCCCTCACAAGATGGCTGCCTATGACCAGGCTGGTAGGGAGGTTAGTGAGGGAGGACCAAATGATTGAACAAGCAGGCTGTGTGGGGAGACCAGGCCAGTGGAGGGGCTGACAGGGACAACCAGGCTGGCAGG
>NW_005871892.1:9705-20125 GCF_000147115.1 Myotis lucifugus
TGCCTCTCACCAGGCAGGAGGAGATCTGCAGTGTAAGCGGCCGACAAAGACATACACAATCTCCCCGCTGTCTGTCCCCTGGCTCGTCTCCCGCACCTTCTGTTCTAGGGAAACCGAATGCGTCTTTAAGAGAGGATTAAAGAACCTTACCTGTGGGGGGAAGGGGGGCATTTAGGGGTAACCAGGCCAGCAGAGGGGGGTAGTTAGGAGTGACCAGACCAGCAGAGGGGGGAAGTTTGTGGCAATTAGGCTGGCAGGAGGAGCAGTGAGGGGTGACTAGGCCAGCGGGGAGGGCAGTTATGAGCGACCAGGCGGCAGAGTAGGGCAATTAGGGGCGAAAAGGCAGGCAGGCAGGTGAACGATTAGGAGCCAGTGGTCCAGGATTGTGAGAAGGATGTCCCCAAAGAGGTCTGGATTAGAGAGGGTGCAGGCTGGGCTGAGGAGATCCCCCCCCCCCCATGCACGAATTTTGTGCACTGGGCCTCTAGTAGACAAATAACACACTATCAGAAAGAGAAATTAAGAAAACAATCCCATTTATAACTGCATCAAAAAGAAGAAAATACTTAGGAATAAGTTTAACCAAGGAAGCCCTGCCTGGTGTAGCTCAGTTGGCTGAGCTTCATCCCACAAACTGAGAGGTCACTGTTCTATACCTGGTCAGGGCACATGCCAGGGTTGTGGGATGTGAGATTGATACTCAGCAGGGGATGTGCAGGAGGCAGTTGACTAATGGGTTCTCTCATCAATGTTTTTATCTCCCTCTCCCTTCCTCTCTCTTTCTAAAAAAAAATCAATAAAAACATTTTTTAAAAATGCTAACCAAGGATGAAAAAGACTTATACTGGGAAAACTATAAGACATCGATTAAAGAAATTGAACAAGAAACAAATAAATGGAAGGATATACCATGCTCCTATATAGGAAGAATTAACATCATTAAACTGTCCATACTATCCAAAGCATTCTACAGACTCAATGCAATCCCTATTAAAATACCAATGGTATTTTCACAGAACTAGAACAAACAATTGTAAAATTTATATGGTTCTACAAAAGACCCCAAATAGCCAAAGAAATCTTGAGAAAAGATGAACATAGCTGGAGGTATCACACTCCCTGATTTCAAATATACTACAGAATTATAGTAATCAAACAGTATGGTACTGACACAAAAACAAATACATAGTTCAATGGAACAGAGTGGAGAGCCAAGAAATAAACCCACTCTTATCAGGTCAATTAATCTCCAATAAAGAATGCAAGAACATACAACGTGATAAAGATAGTCTCTTCAATAAATGGTGTTGGGAAGACTGGACACATACATGCAAAAAGATTAAACTAGACCACTTTCTTACACCTCATACGAACATGAACTCAAAATAAATTAAAGATTTAAATGTAAGACTTGCCACTATAAAACCCCTATGAGAAAACATAGATTCTTTGACATTGATCATAGCAGTATTTTGTTGGCTATGTCTCCTCGGGCAGACATAACAAAAGGAAAAAAAAGGGGGTTGGGGGAACTTGCCCTAGACAGTAGCTCAGTTGGTTGGAGCATCATGCCTTACACCAAAAGTTTGTGGTTTTCATCCTTGGTCAGGGCCCCTGGTTGGGGCACATACAGGAGCCAACCAATCCATGTATCCACGTTTCCTTTCTCTCTCTCTCTCTCTCTCTCTCTCTCTCTCTCTCTCTCTCTCTCCCTCCCCCCTTCCTCTCTCTCTAAAATCAATAAGCATGTCCTTGCGTGAGGATTAAAAAAAAGAAAGAGAGCTCGGCTGGTGTTGCTCTGTGGTTAAGTGTCAAACTATGAACCAGGAGGTCATGGTTCAATTCCGGGTAATAGCACAACCCCGGATTGTGGGCTCAATCCCCAATGCCTGGGTTTTGGGCCTCTTCCCCAGTAGGGGGCATGCAGGAGACATTGGATCAATGTTCTCTCTCATCATTGATGTTTCTATCTCTCTTCCCTCTTTGAAATCAATAAAAATATATTTTTTCAAAAAGGACTCCATCAAAACAAACCCCCCAAAATAAAATAAAAATAAAATAGGGACTCCATCAAACTTAGAAGCTTTTGCACATCGAAGAAAACCATCAATAAGATGAAAATGCAACCTGCTGAATGGGATATTATTTGCAAATGACAACTCCAATAAGGGGTTAATATACAAAATATATAAAGAATTCATACAACCCAACATGAAAAGACAACCAATCCAATTTAAAAATGGGCTGAGGACCTGAATGGACATTTTTCCAAAGAAGACATACAGACGTCCAACAGATACATAAAAAGATGCTCAACATCACTAATCACCAGGAAAATGCAAACCAAAACCACAACACATCACACCTGTCAGAATGGCTGTTACCAAAAGACAATAACAAGTGTGGGAGAGGCTGTAGAGAAAAGGGAACCCTCGTGCACTGTTGGTGGGAATGCATATTGGTACGGTCACTATGGAGAATAATATAAAGATTCCTCAAAGAATTAAAGTGAAACTATCATATGACCTGGCAATTCTATTGGGTATTTATGTAAAGAAAATGAAAACACTAATGTGAAAAGATACATACATCATATGTGCATTGTAGCATTATTTACAACTAGAGGCCCGGTGCATGAAATTCGTGCACTGTGGGGGGGGGGGTCCCTCAGCCCAGCCTGCACCCTCTCCAATTGGCTGTGGACACTGTCATCTTTGAGGGTGGGTCAGTCAATTAGCATATTCCCTCTTTGTTAGATAGGATTTTTTCTTTAATATATTGGACACTGTGCCTGCCATGGTCTTGACAAACCAGTAAAAATGCAAACCCAAACTAAAAGTGTCATAAAATAAACTCCTTAAACAGGAATTTCATGAGACCTTGGAAAGGTGATTTCATGTGGTTGTTTCCTCCTTTTTTCCTTCTCTTTCTTTTTCTTGATGTTTCATCTTTTGTCCTTTCTTTCTTTTCTCCTTTTATCCCTTTTCTCTCCTCTCTTTATCTTAACTTTTCTGTTGGTAGACTCGTCAGTACTTGAATCTGTCTCACTTCCAGAAGACGAAGAAGAGGGAAACACGCTGTCATCTGAAGAAAAAGATGACCTATGTTGGGATTGGTGGTGTTTCTGGTTTTGCTCTTTTCCCGTTTGTTGTCATTCCTGCCGGCCCGGCATCTTCGGGACGTGTGCGTGGGCACTTCTTATTCGTGTCTACAAACCCTGCCTGCCTTGGTGAAAACTGTAGGGAAAGGCCTTCCCGGGTGGGCTCAAGCCCGGCCCGAGGTGCTGAGGAACCAGGGCGGGGAGCGCCCGCCACTGTCACTGCGGAGCCCGACCTCCTGACCGCAGGGTGCTCTCTAGTAATGTAACTGCAATGTCGCAGTTTGCCTTCAGAAATTAGTTGTAAGTTACTTCCCATGTGAAACCCGACCTCAGACATTTCCTTTGTGGTTTCTGAAGTTTTTAAACAAAACCCATTGACCTCCCTAACCCGGTCACAAGTTTCTGACCAATGGGAGAGGTTTGCTGAGTAGCATCGCCCAGATACCCGCCTTGGTCCCCCCCCCCCCATCACTCGGCTGGGGGCGAGGGAAGTCCTGAGGCTGACTCCCCGAGGCTGCTGCTGGGGCAGGATCACTCGCTGGGAAGAGCAAGGTTCAGAGGCTGAGAACTGAGGCTGCTGCTGGGAGGGGACCACTCTGTGGGGGCGAAGATGCTTCCATAGGCTGAGACCCTGAGGCTGCAGGTGTGTGGGGGGATCACTCCATTGGGAGCCAGGTGCAAGGTTGGAGGCTGAGACCCTGAGGCTGTGGTGGGAGTGGCTTGCCCAGTCCTGCTAGGGTAAGTCCCTGTGTTGAAGGGGCAGAAAGATTTTGGTCAAATAAGCCCTCAGAGGCAGTTCTTCGGACTGCCCATTAGGACCATGTTGTCATCTTTATAGAAAGAAACGTGGCTGCGGCTTCTGGGGCAGAACCAGGCTGGGCTGGTTCATGTCACAGGCATGGCTGTCTTGGAGGCGGCAGCTTCCTGTGGCTGCTTCCGGTTCTGTGGTGCTGGGTGCCCCCGCAGGTAACATGGGGTGAGTTAGGGTGGGGTGGGGGGGGGTTGTCGCTAGGCAGACTCTCCCTGGTCAGCTCCTTCGGGGGTCCCGCCTGAGGTCCTCAGGCACCTGTACCTTAACAGTCCCCAACACTAAGCTTTCCTTTGTGGAATTGTAGGAATTAATTAAACCGATTTTTGAAAATTTCTAAGAAATTGCAAGAGACCAGAATAGCCAAAACAATACTGAAAAGGAAGAACAAAGTTGGAGGATCTTATGCGGATTAAGGAGGCTCCATGAACTAAGGGCCTCTGTACATGAGATACCTCCTCCTCCAAAGGAATTTGATTTTTTGTTTTTTTATAAAGGGTCAGGAGGGCCTCTGGGCAGCATTCCGCCAGGCCACTCACTGCCCGCTCTCAGCAGCCGCCCCCCAGGACTGGGGGACTCCGGCGGAGCTGAGAGGACTGGGTGCTGCCATCTTTTTGACAGAGTGATGGTTAATTTGCATATTAGCCTTTCATTAGATAGGATAGCCAAGAAAGCCAGTCAACCTAGGTGCCTATCAATAGACGAATGGATGAAGAAGGTGTGGTGCATACATACGATGGAATATTACTCAGACATGAAAAAATTAAAACCTGCCCTGGCTGGTTTGGCTCAGTAGATAGAGCATCGGCCTACAAATGAAGGGGCCCAGCTTCAATACTGGTCAAAGGCACATGCCCGGGTTGTGGGCTACATCTCCAGGGGATTTGTCAGGAGGCAGCCAAGCAATGATCCTCTCTCATCATTGATGTTTCTATCTCTCTTTCCCTCTCCCTTCCTCTCTGAAATCAATAAAAAATACATTTTTTTAAAATTAAATCTTGCCATTTGAGGCAGCATGGATGTAAAATATTATGTTTCTTGACATAAATCGGACAAAGAAAGACAAATACCATATGATTTCACTTACATGGAAAATCTAAAACACAAAACAAAGTGAAACAGTGCCGGAAGCCAATGCCAGCATGTCAGCAGAACTGAATCATCTGGAGATGGCTGAGGGCATTTCCCCAAACCTGAGAAGGATGATTGTGGCTGCCAGACAGCTAAGGGCATCTTAATCTGCATGTTATTGCCTCCTACTGGCCAAACACCTGAACAGCAGAAGGCAATTTTCCCCAATCTGACAAGGGATTGTGTACAGGAAACCCTACCCTTTGATGTGTATATCTACCTGGCCTCAGGACAAATTGTGTAAATAAAGAGTAAGGGGTCCTGAGACAAGGAGAACTTAGTTCCCTTAGCTAAGTCTTCTCTGACTCCCCAACATGCCTTTCAAAATTATATTTCGTCTCTGGCCTCTCTATTAAGTTACACACAGCCCTTCTCCAGATTCCTGAACCCTTCTAGATGCTGGAATAAGACCCCCGGCAAAACAGAAACAAACACATAGATACAGAGAATAAATGCACGGTTGCCTCGAGGGAGAGGTAGGGAGGGATGGGAAGGGGAAGGGACTGACCACAGGCTGCCAGCTATACAGCGAGTCATGGGGTGTGACATGCGGCGTTGGGGAGATGGTCAGTAACTCTAATGACCATGTGCGGTGACGGATCCACTTCTTGTGGTGACCACTCTGTAAGGTATATGTGTTCAATCACTACGTCATACACCAGAAACTAACATAATACTGTTTGTCAATTATAATTAAACATTAATTAACTAAAAAATAAAATAGCTGCCCCGATTATACTTTTTTAAAAAAAGAGTGAATGGCCAGCACCACTGGAGGGCCCCTCCTTCCCCATTTGCCTCCGGACAGGGAAGGTTTAAGGGGAACAGAGACCTGGGTGGCAGGGCCAGGGAAATGCCTGGCTAAAGGTGCAGGAACTCAGAAAAGCTACAGCCCTGCGGCCTGGACACTGGGAGCTGGCTATGGGCTGGGCACTGGGATCTGCGTGAGGGCTGGGCACTGGGAGCTGGGTGAGGGCTGGACACTGGGAGCTGGCTGAGGCCTGGACACTGGGAGCTGGCTGAGGCCTGGACACTGGGAGCTGGCTGAGGGCTGGGCACTGGGAGCTGGCTGAGGGCTGGGCACTGGGAGCTGGCTGAGGGCTGGGCACTGGGAGCTGGCTGAGGGCTGGACACTGGGAGCTGGCTATGGGCTGGGCACTGGGAGCTGGCTGAGGGCTGGACACTGGGAGCTGGCTGAGGGCTGGACACTGGGAGCTGGCTGAGGCCTGGACACTGGGAGCTGGCTGAGGCCTGGACACTGGGAGCTGGCTGAGGGCTGGACACTGGAGCTGCCTGAGGGCTGGGCACTGGGAGCTGGCTGAGGGCTGGACACTGGGAGCTGGCTGAGGGCTGGGCACTGGGAGCTGGCTGAGGCCTGGACACTGGGAGCTGGCTGAGGGCTGGGCACTGGGAGCTGGCTGAGGGCTGGACACTCTGGCTGGCTGAGCGGCTGGACACTCGGACTGGCTGAGCGGCTGCAGGTTGTGTGGAGGATGATGAGGAACCCAGGCAGGGAGGTGTCATGGAAAATATTTTGAGGCAGAACTGATTCTATGAGCCCCAGGTCATCAAAAGAGGGGACGGTCAGGAGAGCCCGGGGAAGGAGCAGCAACAGGCCCACGCGCAGGGGCAGTGAGGACAGAGATGAAGCAACAAGCACCACCAGCTTCCTCCCTCCTGAGGCCTCTCAACTCAAACAGGCAGACAACACCCCAGTGAGCGGCCCCTTTGACTGGAGCCTCATCCCATGTCCAACAAGGAGGCAGTTCCCTTCCCTGTGAGGGCACATCCCAGTGCAGGTTCCATCCCTGGTGGGTCCCATGCGGGAGGCAACTGATCAATGTTCCTCTCTCTCCCTTCTTCTCCCTCTGAAGTCCATAAACATAGCCTTGGGTGAGGACTAAAGAAATGCCTGTGGCTCTCTACATAACAACATAAACAAAAAATCAATATAATTAAAAAGAAGAAAGACAGCAATTGTGGAGTCACAGAGGCCTTGGGAAGAAAAGCAGGGACGGGGGCCTCTGAGCCCCAAGAGGACAGGATGGCCTCCCTCCCGTGAGGGGACGGAGGGGACTGTGATGGCCCCTCATTGCCATGAGCACAGTTAACTGTGACCCCCACTTCGAGGAGACAGAGACCAGCGTCCAGGCCCCGCCTACCATCCAGGGCTTTGCAGACCTGTGGTCAGGAGCCCAGCCAGCTGTGGGGTGAGAGGGGCGTGAGCTCCAGGTGCTGGCAGTGAGGAGACCCCCACGCAGCACCTCCCCCCCACAGAGCCTGACCCGCGTGCAGATGCCCTAGCTGGTCCCTGTGGCCTCGGCACCCAGCTCCGCCCAGAGCCTGTCTCCTGTGGCCATGGGGGAGCCAGGTGGAGGTCCTCCATAGTGGGTCTGAGCACCAGGGACACCAGCTTGCAGAGAATGAAGAACCTGCCTGCTTTGCGGACTTTGAATGTGGAAATGACCTGGAACTTTCTGTCAGGAGAACAGGAAGGGGAGGGGCATTGCCTCCCAGTCCCTTAGGAAGCCTGGGGCAGGCCCTCCTCCCTCATGTCCTGGGAAGGATCCTGCAGTGACATCAACCCCTGGGAGAGCCCAGAGCCCTACTGGTCGCCCCCCTAGCTCTGCCTCACCAGCACCTCCCCCTGCAGGCAGGGCTGGCACCAAGGAAAATACCAGGCAGAGGGGGAGATGCTGAGCCCGTGGCCATGAGATGCAGCCTGCACCCTCCAAGGAGCTCTGACCCTGGGGACCAGAGTCATGCAGGGCGCGGTGGAGGCGGGGCCTGCGCCAGGATGGCTGCTCCTGTAGGACCCGGGGCCTCCCCCTCCCTCCAGATCGCTGCCCCCAAGAAGCTCAACTCTATCCTCCACCAGAAGGACCTGCAGGGTCAGCAAGAGGACCAATGAGGCAGCGCAGGCTTCTGGCCAAGCTGTGGCCTTCGTCCCCTGACAAGGCCCTAAAGGACACATCCCTACAGTGAACTGGAGAGGAACGAAAGAGTGTCCACCCAGTTCGCAGGTCTTGGACATGAAAGCCGCCTCCAGGGCGCCAGGCGCTGGGCTTCCTGGGCAGGAGCTGCTCACTGGGTGCAGAGGAGGAAGCAGGCAAGTGGCTGAGTCCACACACCCCTCCCCGCCCCCCAAAGCACTTTGACAAACAAGGGTGGGTTCCCAGTGCTGAGACCTTTCCCCCCACCACCACCCATACCTCCCCACCCCCAGAAGGCTTCCAGAACCAAGGAAGGGCAGTGGGTGAGGAGGCAACTACCCAGGGCTAACTCCCAGCTCCGGATCGAGAGTCAGCCAGCAACGCATGAAGAGCCCAGGCAAGAGGTGCAGCACCAGGTGACCTCACACGGGAGCCAAGGTGGGCAGTGGACTGAGTACTAGTTTGGTGATGGGGTGTCCTCGGAGGTCGGGTACCTGTGACTGGGATGTGTCTTGGACAGAAGGCGAGTGTGGAGTTCTGATCTGTGGTTCTGTTCTCCTGCAAGGGAAGCGGCCAGAGAAGGACGAAGTGGATCTCAGGGAGTGCGAGACATCGCCAATATGGGGGACTGAGCACATAGTCACAAGGGATCTTGGGTTGTGCAATAAATCCCCAATACGGAGGTTGAGCACATAGACACAAAGGACCTGCCGAGGATGGAACCAGAAATTCTCGGCCAGGGAATGCTCTCCCCAAATAGCCCACTGGGAGATGCTGAGGTTCTGGGAAGGGCAGTCCTTGATCCAGCAACAGGAGACATTGCTCTGCTCAGTGGTTTTCTTAATGCAGGACCTTCTGTGTCTGTGGGTCATGCCCGCTCATATGAGTGTTTCTGTTGATGTTTTGTGTCTCTTTGTTGTTTGGTTTAATTTGTCTAAAGATGGGGCACGTCCGGGTCTGGGGATCCCAGCTACTCTGGCGAGGCTGACCACCTGGCAGAGACTGCAGGATCATCTCAGCAGCTGCTGAGAATTCTTCATCTTGGGGAGCTTCCTGCTTTCCCTCCCAGGGTGGCAGCCGCCAGAAACTCTTAGCTAGTGAGAAGTTTTTGTCTGTGTCTGTAATGTAATTTTGGTTACTGACTTCTATCTTTTGGGGACTTAGTTTGCTGGGGACAAAGATGACACAGGAGAGTAGGGATCACAGGCAGGGGAAGTCAGCAACATGGGCTGGGGTGGGACTCCATTGTTTGGGCAGCAAGGTTAATGTCTCCATGATAATGGATGGTTCTTGAGTGAGAATGGACCACATTCCAAGTTTGACTCCCAGATCCAAGGTTGAATCCCAGGTCCCAGGGACGTGTAACTTAATATTTTGAGCTTGCTGAGTTAAATGGTAAAAAAATATTGAGTATCAAAGTATTTTTAAATAATGGAATACTGAAATATAAATCTCAGTATGCCTCATGTGGAGAATCTAGAACAGTGGTTCTCAACCTCCCTTAATAAAGTTCCTCATATTGTGGTGACCCCCAATTTCATTGTTACAAATTGAAAATAATTAAAGCATAGTGATTAATCACAAAAACAATATGTAATTATATATGTGTTTTCCAATGGTCTTAGGTGACCCCTGTGAAAGGATTGTTTGACCCCCAAAGCAGTCGCGACACACAGGTTGAGAACCGCTGATCTAGAGGATGGATTGGAATCTGATAATGAATAAGTATTGTATTATTTTTTTAAATCTGAATATATTGCTAATCTGAGGAATGTTAATTCTAACTAATTGGATGAATAGAATAGGAAACTGAGGTGGTTAAACAACAATTTGGAGTTATCTAGTATATCCTATCGTCCCTAAACCAAGGACACTTAAGAGTAAATGATTTGCATTTTACCTCCCTAACCATAGGACAAATAGCTTATGTCAATGTACTGAGGGAGACAGATATATGCATAACCCATGAACACTGACAGTAGTCAGTGAAGGCCAGGTATGGGGGGCAGGGCTAGGTAGAGGGGTCAATGTGGGGTGGGGAGGAGAGTATATATATATTAGAGGCCCAGTGCATAAAATTTGTGCACGGGGCCGGTGGGATAGAGGAGGTAGGGGGTTGTCCCTCAGCCAAGCCTGCACCGTCTCACAATCTGGGACTGCTGGCTCCTAACCACTTCCTGCCTGCCTGCCTGATTGCCTCTAACCACTTTTGTCTGCCAGCCTGATGGCCCCCTAACCGCTCCCCTGCTGGCCTGATTGACACCTAACTGCTCCCCTGCTGGCCTGATCACCCCCAACTGCCCTCCACTGCTGACTTGTTCACCCCTAACTGCCCCCCCGCCCCTGCAGGCCCAGTCCCTCCCAACTGCCCTCCCCTGACGATCTGGTTGCCCCCAACTGCCCTCCCCTGCCAGCCATCTTGTGAGGACATGGGGGGCCATCCTGTGA
>NW_005871892.1:20680-26579 GCF_000147115.1 Myotis lucifugus
TTTTAATGCAGGAAATTTAATTTCAGAAGAAGAACTTCTACTGATCTCTGACCAGCAACTGATGATGCTGTCATCTCTGATGCTCAATGGTTCTCAATACTGAGATGACCCAATCAAAGAACACAGAAATGAGTCCCTCAGTTGGAGTTTTTGGGATGTCCATGGAGAAGGGTCACAGTCCTCACTGAGTGAGACCCCCCTGCTCCCTGGCCCTGTCCTCTCTGAGCTCCAGCATGGTGTGTCTGCGGCTCCCCGGAGGCTCCTGGATGGCCGCTCTGAAGGTGATGCTGATGGCACTGAACCCTCCCCTGGCTCAGGCCAGGGACACCCCATGTAAGTGCACCTTGGGGGTGAGCTGTTGTGGGGGAGGAAGAAAGGGAATTAGCTTTGTCATTGTGTCCAGGCCATGTCCATTAGAAAATGGTGGCATTTTCTTCAGTTGCCACCTGCCTTTACCATATGGATCTTGATTCTTTCCACCACAAAAGGGGCTGGTGCTCGCCACTATGAGATGTGCAAGGGGTTCCATGTATCTCAGCTGTTCTTCTCACCTCGCCTCCAGTAACCCTCCCCAGCCTGTGTCCCCTTCCATGGGGGTCTTGAGAGGATTGAGAAATAATGATCTCAGACTGATTCCCACTCAGTGCTCCATTTATTGTATTGAGTTATCCCTGAAAGGAACATATCTCTGACGTTTTATGTGGAGTCAAAAGGAATTAGAGGGTTTCTCTTTGAGGACCCTGTGTTCTGTCCTCAGCAGAATCTGTGATGCTGGTGCCTCTCCCTACTATGTGAGATGTATCCAGGGGCCTCCCCACCATCTCCTTTCCTTTCTCCGTGAACCCCTTAATATAGAAAAAATTCAGAGCCATAATTGCTTTGAAAAAAAAATACCCCAGGGTTATAGGACAGAGAGCATGGATTCACCTGACATCAGTTCAAGTGCTGAGGAAGTGACACTTGAGACCTGGATGATGAGAAGCCACCCTGTGAAGATCTAGGGGACAAGTGTCCCAGGGAGAGGGAGAGGGAGAGGCCACAGTGTGGGAATGTGTTTGCCGTGTTGAAGGGGCAGGAAGAAGGCTAGCGAGGCTGCAGCAAGCGAGCAAGTTGGGGAATGACATTGACATAGGAAGAGGCTGGGGGAGATGAGAGACAAATCATATTGGGCCCTGATGGGTGGGTAAGAAGTTTGAATTTTATCTGAAGAGACATGTGAACTGCTAAGGGTTACAGGAGATTTCACGTATGCTTATTAAAAACAATAATCCCAGCTACCAGGGAGGATTGGATTGCAGGGTTCAGAAGTGGAGTCGGGGGGCCCTTGAGGAGCATGGTAGAGCGCCCAGGTGACGGGCTTGGGCTTCAGTTAGTGTGTGCGGCAAAGGCAGCGGGAAAGGGGACGTGAGCAGATCTGGGGTAGATATTTCCATGACTCATTCTGGATGAAATGGGGAAGGAATCACAATCCCTAAGGATTTTATCTTGGACAATCTGAATAAACTTGGTGGAGCTGTGTATTGAGATGGGAACGATTGTGTAAAAAGTAATTTGAATGGGGTGGTTAGGAATAAATGTTTTATGTAGATTTGAAATGGTTTTTTGACATTTGTGTGGAGCTGTCAAGAGGTTAGTTGAACACAGGAACCTGGAGTTCATGGCCGGCCAGGGCAGGGGGTGTTTGTGTTGGTGTCATTCACACATGTGCTGCGTTAAACTCCAGGGGAGTGGAGGAGGAGGAGGAGGAGGAAGAGGAGGAGACAAAGAGAGAGTGAGAGACAAAGAGAGAGAGAAAGAGAGAGAGAAGCAGAAGAGAAAATGCCAACGGTGGAGCCCAGAGGACCAAGGGCCAATGAGAGCAGAGGAGACTGAGAAGGGGTGCAGTGTGTTGAGGGAAACCAAGAGAAAGTGATGTATGGCAGTGAGGGGAAGTAGGTTTTCCAGGAGCATGTAGCCAGATGGGTGAGAGCCAATAGGAGGCAGGTAAGTGAGAACATGCAGAGCAGTGAGCATTGAGTTTGGTGGACATGACATTCACAGACAGTGGAGTGTATGAGATGGAACCTGATTGGACCGTTTGAAGAGAGGACGGGAGCTGAAAACATGAGGGATAATTACAGGTGCCTCTGAGCAGCGACCTCAGGGAGACTGTGCGCTGGGCTCAGGGAGTCAGCTGGACCTAAAGCATAAGAACAAAGGAGCCTGAAGAGAAGCTGGGGGACTCGAGAACCAGAGATGCTCAGTCATCAGCAAGGAGCCACTGGAGTGACCTTGAAGGCAGAGGTGACTGTTATGAAAGCCACCAATTCCACAGCCACCGTTTATTAGTGACCAGAGAAGGCAGTCACCACCTGGGGATGAGGGTGGAGTCATGGACAAGACAAATCTGGTCCCTGTGGCATGGAACAGCGTCACACTGGGCAGTTACTGTGCACCAGGCCTACATTTGAGTGTGTGACTCTCATAACCATCCTGTCTCACCTGCAGCAATTACAAATGTAATGACCCATGGAATCTAATTCGGAGGTGGCATTGCCTTCACCTGAGATGTGCCCCCTCCCCCACATACAGCGACCTTCCCCCACATCCTGTCACTCAGAGGCCCTGGCTCTGCCCTGATGGAACTTGGACCCTGTGGTCCCAGCTCCAGGCCCCCTTTCCTGCCATCTCCCTCCTGTGTGGATGCGCCTGTGGTTGGGTGTGATGGGCACTTTGGTGAATTCTAAGCTGCAGAGCAGAGGGCGATGCCCGGTTTCCTTCCTGGGTCCCGGGCAGCTGGGGCCTGGCACGAGGTCCCCTGCCCAGGTGGTGACAGAAGGAGGCCGGTGTGGGAAAGGGAGAGGCTGAGGGTGAGGGCGGGGGCTTCTAGGAGGAGGCAGTGATGGCACAGTCTTCGCCCAGCCTGGAGCCCAGAGCCCCACAGGAAGCCCAAAGGGTCCCAGTGGCTGAGGGTCCCAGGAGTCTCCCTGCCCTGCAGCCTCCCTTCAGCCCCAGATGAGGGGCCCCTGGATGCTGGCAGTGGGGGTGCTGGGGTCCTGTTGAGGAGGAAACTGGTCTTGCAAGGAGTCTCAGGCCATAAAAACTGTGAACAATGCACAGCCCTAGGAAGGTGGGGGGAGGTCATTATCACTGGCCCCAGGACAGATCGTTGGATATGGCCTGGGGACCCCCAATACCTTGGGGCTTTCCTGTAAGCCCACAAAAGGGGGCAGAACCATATCTGCAAGACAAAGACTTCAGAAGGTTGTAAAAAGTGAAGCCTTCTGGGTGTTACTCATTCTGATTTGGAAATTATTCCCAGAGTGGACTATTGTTAATAAACAGGGTCCCTCACTTTCTCTAGGAAGCGTGCTTGGTATTTCTTTGCTCTTCTGCAACATTTGGTTCCCTGACCAAGAAACTCACCTCATTTGGCTCTTGCCTCCAGTGAGTGAACGGGGTTTGGAGTCCAGGGGCACGGGACAGGCCTGCGGAAGGCACATGCTGCTGATTTTAGCAGAATTGCACCAGGGGGGACTCCAGGCACTCCTGGACCTCAGCCCAGGACCCAGCCGGCATCTAGAGAAAGTGGATGGACACCTCTGGACCTGTCGACAGAATCTGTAAGGTAGGGGCCCCAGTCAGTCAGGCCCACTCCAAGTGAGTGGAAGGAGGAGCTTGATCACCTCCCTGGAAGTCATAGGACTTCATCAGGTAAATCAGGAATCAGGACTCCAGAGGTGAGTGAATTCAGATTCGATTAAGGAATTATGAGTTCACTCTTCTGTTTGTTTGTGTGTGGGACTAGCCAATTTGCTACCGAGAAGCAGGGCTGGACGCAGTCATAACTCCTTCAGTAGGTTCTTACCGAGACGTCGGTAGATTATTCTGGTCTGGGGCGTGAGTGCCGGGAGGCCCCCATGCCCACCTGGGGAGTTGAGCATTATCTGCTCAGCTCCAGTCTGGGCTAGTCTACTGAGAGAGTGTGAGTACGGATGTTTGTCTGTCTTGGCATAATTATCTGCTGATTAACTGGTCTGTGGGAAAGTGAAAGTCACTTTGATTTTCTGTTTGCTCATCTGGTTAAAACGTTTGAGTTACTGAAGGCTGAACCTGTGATGGTCTGCAAAAGTCTCAAGCAGTGCTGTTGAGTCAGTTTTCTCAGAGATGTTTGCTCTCTATCACAGAGGGATAGTTGATAAAAATTTCTGTGTATGTTTGTATAATAGGGGCTTTGGTTTGCTCTGTGATTTTCCTGTGTTAGGTTGAAATTTTGGAATTCTCAGATAGATTTAAAGGTATTTGCAGCTTTTCTTGTCACTTTTGGCTGGCTTGGACATTCAGAGGTGGGGCTCACAGCTCCGCAGGGTGGAGAGATTTTATCACCCCTCTCCCCGCCCCTGCCTGTGCTGATTAAGAATCTTTTTGTAAGGAGACCCTCCGGGCTTTTAGTAAATTTTCCTGCACCCTTGTCTGTCTCTAGCCACTGATCATCATGGGGTTGGGACAAAGTAAGCCCACTGTTCTCAATTGCATGTTGGAAAATTTTCAAAAGGGTTTTATTGAGGACTATGGTATTAAAATGAACCCCAAAACACTGAGGAAATTCTGTGAGTTAGAATGACCAGCCTTTGGGGCCAGCTGGCCCCTGGAAGGCTCTTTAGATGTAGGACTGGTCAGGAAAGTCTGAAATGTAGTCATGACAGACCCCGGACACCCATATCAGCTCCTTTACATAGACAGCTGTTTAGGACTTGCTCAAATCTTGCCACCTTGGGTCTGGTTCGGTAAGGTTTTAGTAGTAGGAGAAAAGAAACAGGACTCTCAGAAGGGAACCCAATCCCTTGTTCTGCCAGGATCCCCTGAGGAAGTCCCGCTAGTTTTACCATCTCCATATGTGCCCCAGGAAGCACCAAGTGCTTCCCCAGCTGCTCTGAAAGATCCTGTAACACCGCCCCCTTCCGTTTCTCCTCAACCAGGCTCTCCAGAGCCAGTTGGGCAGCGCTTGTGTTTATCCAATCAAGGGCCCAGGCCACAACCAGCAGGTCAGATGCCTCTCAGGGAGATCCGTAGTGCCAAAGTAGTTGGTGAAGATGGGACCTTGCAGGAGGGAGGGCCAGTCTATTATTATCAGCCCTTTACCACCAGTGACATCTTGAATTGGAAACATCACACCCCAGCTTATTCTGAAAAACCCCAGGCCATGGTAGACCTCCTAGAAACGATCTTCCAGACCCAGAAGCCCACCTGGGGGGACTGCAAGCAGCTCCTTTTCACATTCTTTAACACTGAGGAGCACATGAGAGTAGTGACAGAGGCTCGGAAATGGCTCCAGACCCAGGCCACGGCAGGAATATTAGATACAGACAGATGGGCCAGGGAGGCCCTCCCAGATGAGGAACCTGATTGGGACCCAAACTCAGAAGATGAAAGGACCAGGCTAGAAATATTTCAGCTGGCCTTCCTCCAGGGGGTCACCAACAAGAAGCCCACCAACATGGCTAAAATCTCTGAGGTTTTCCAGAAGCCTGATGAGTGTGCAGCAGCTTTCTATGAGAGACTGTGTGAGGCATACCGGATCTACACCCCCTTTAGACCTGAGGCCCCAGAAAGTCAAACCATGGTAATTGCCGCTTTTGTAGGCCAAGCCCAGCCTGACATAAGGAGAAAATTACAGAAACTGGAAGGGTTTGCAGGAAAGAATGCTACTGAACTGCTGGAGATAGCTAACAAGGTTTTTATCAATCGAGACAGTGCAGCAAGGAAGGAGGAAGAAATGAGAATACAAAGAAGGGCCAATATAATAGCAGCGGCTTTTAGAGGCTCAGCCTCCCAGACAGATCAGAAAGGGAAGCAAGAATATAGATCGGGGGGGGAAAGGAAGAGCGAGCCTGAGATGAGACCAGTGTGCTTATTGTAA
>NW_005871892.1:26679-33289 GCF_000147115.1 Myotis lucifugus
CCATGGTCAGAATGAACATTGGGGCCAGACTGTGGACTTTATGGCTGATACGGGAGCTGAGCACTCAGTAGTCACTCAGAAAGTAGCGCCTCTCTCAGGAAAGGAGGCACCATCATTGGAGCTACTGAGGACCAGACTCATAGACCATTCTGCTGCCCTCGCCGATGCCAACTTGGCGGCCATCAAGTAATTCATGAATTCCTGTACTTGCCAGATTGTCGAGTGCCTCTAATGGATACAGACCTTTTAGCCAAAATGGGGGCAGAAATCACTTTTGCTCAAGATGGCTCAGCACAGCTTCGCCGAGGTGAGGAGACCTCCCCAATGATCCTGTCCTTAGCAGTGCCGAGGGAGGAAGAATGGAGACTTTATACCCCCCAGACAAAGGCCTCACCATTAGAACCTGAATTAGAGAAGGAATTCCTGCTGGTCTGGGCAGAAGGGCATCCTCCAGGCCTGGCTAAGGACCACGACCCGGTGCTAATCAACTTAAAGCCTGGTGCCCAGCCTGTTAAAATCCACCAATATCCAATTCCAAGGGAAGCACGCCTAGGAATCCAGGTCTACTTAGACCGGCTGCTTCAGTGGGGACTTTTTAAACAATGCAGGTCTCCATGGAACATGCCTCTCTAGCCTGTCAAAAAGCCTGGGACTAACAACTACCACCCAGTGCAGGATCTACAGGCTGTTAATGAGGCTGTTATAACCCTGCATTCAGCACTGCCAAACCCCTACACTCTTCTGGGACTCATCCCATCAGAGGCGGAATGGTTTACATGCCTAGATCTAAAAGATGCCTTTTTCTGTCTTCGATTAGTGCCTTCCAGTCAGCCTCTCTTCGCTTTCCAATGGGAAAACCCAACTACAGGGGCCAAGGAGCGGTTCACCTGGGCTAGACTGCCACAAGGGTTCAAGAGACCCCCTACTCTTTTTAGTGGAGCACTAGCATCTGATCTGTCTAAGTTCCCAGGACAGGACTTGGGGTGTGTTCTACTCCAGTATGTAGACGACCTCCTACTGGCCAGCTCCACATGAGCTCAGGGCAGTGAGGGAACACGAGCCCTTCTGGGACTATTAATTGAAACAGGTTTTCGGGTGTCTAAGAAAAAGGCACAGATTTGACAGAAAGAACTCAAGTATCTAGGCTTCCGGATCACCCAAGGGAAACGAAGGCTAGGGACTGAAAGGAAGCAGGCAGTATGTGCCATCCCAGTCCCTAGCACCAGGCGGCAGATTCGGGAATTCCTGGGAGCAGCAGGGTTCTGTTGAATTTGGATCCCAGGGTTTTCAGACCTGGCCAAGCCTCTCTATGAAGCTTTAAAAGGCGAAGAGAAGGCACCCATCGACTGGGGTCCCGAGCAGGAGAAAGCCTTCATCAGCATAAAGGCAAAGCTCACTGAGGCCCCAGCACTAGGGCTACCAGATGTGACGCAGGACTTTAATCTCTTCATTCACGAGAACAGCGGGGTAGCCCTAGGAGTTCTAACCCAGGAGCCTGGACCCTGCAAAGACCAGTAGCCTATCTCTCCAAGCGGATTGACCCGGTTGCCTGCCTGTGCTGATCACAAAACACCCGTTTCCCAGACTTATTGCAACCTACAGGCTTAACACAGGTGAGTCCATGGGGTGACACGGGAGGGCTCAAGACCGTGTGTGATGCTGCCGATGGCAAGCTGCCTGTTGTTCCACAAAAATCTGTGTTTCTGGCCGAGCCGGGGTGGCTCCATGGTTGAGCATCAACCTATGAACCAGGTCAAGGTTTGATTCCATGACAGGACACATGCCCTGGTTTCAGGTTTGAACCCCCCATTTGATGTTTCTGTGTCTCTCACCTTCTCCTTTCCTCCCTGAGAGCAACTAAAACTATATATATTTTTTAAATCTGTGCTTCTGATTTTACTAGTTTCTTCCCAAGATGTTCTAATACATTTTCCTTAAACACAAAACTGTGGCCCCAAGAGTGAAGATCAGAGACTGTACGACTTCTGAACTGACAACCACTGTCCCCCAGAAACCAAGTCAAGAGCTGTTTCCTAGGATGGAGCCCAAGTTTCCTGTGGAGCAAAGCAGGGCTGCCTCCCCTCCTGCTCAGTGGGATTTCCGGCCTGGGGACCACCTGCAGGACTGACCCTGTGGGGGCAGCTGTTACTTGCTTTACCTGAACTCTCCTTCTATTGAGTCAGCTCTGAGGAAAAGTGAGATATAAAAGCAGCAGGTTTTGTCACACATAACTGGACAGCATACAGAATTTAATCCACAGTTGTTGATACATTCTTTTTTGAAAAAAATTGATTTAAGAGAGAAAGAAACATTGATGTGAGAGAGAAACATTATCTGTTGCCTCCTGTACACACTGGACCGAGGACTGAACCCGAAAACTGGGCATGTGCCCTGACAGGGAATCAAACTGGCCACCTTTCAGTGCACAGTACGACGCTCAACCACTGACCCACACCAGCAGGGCTGTCCGTTCTTTTTAAAATAAATTGCTGTGATTTTGAAATTTATGTCAAATTTGTATAAACACGTTTGATATGTTCTCTTTGACTATATCTCAGTGTATTCTTCATATAGAATTGCTGTGTTTGCCATTCTTTTTAATCCAAATCTAATGTGGACCTTAGAGTGTCTTTCCCAGACTGTCACACATCCCGATTAGTGAGTTTTGAGTAAGTTATGATTGTCTGTTTGCTAAATTAAAAGTGATATTCTCCTAGTTGCCTCTGTACAGCTGCTCACAGCACTGAATTACCACTGGGGTCTAGGGTCAGAGTTTGTTCTCAAATCCAGGAACAGGAGTGATTTCTTCCCAACCTCGCCAAGAAATTCTGACTTTTCCACATTAACAGAAACATATTTTCCCCAAGGTAAGTGAGACACACTTTCTGTTCTGATTTCAGGGGGTCTAATTTGCACTTAACATGCTGAAAAGCCTGAAATCCTGATGAGAACAGTAGGTTGGGTTTAGGAGTTGGGGGCACTGTTGTCTCTAAGAAGGGGAAGGTGTGTGCGGGAGCTCTGGGTGTGGTTACATAAGATAAATACAAAGCTTGTCATTTCCAGAGAAGGGGACCATGGTGAGGCGGGCATCTTGTCCAGGAACTGGAATTGCTCTGCTGCAGCCGCCTCAGTTTATGGGAAATGCGGTCACTCACTGAGAGGAGTAGCTGTGGGCGGCACATCTGTGAGTGAGGGAGGGGAGTGCTTTCCCTGGAGGAACAGTCCCTTCAGAAGGTGAATGTGAGGTGGTTGGTGCAGTGGCTGAGCATGTGGGTCTGAACACATCGCTGGGCTCAACCTGGAGGGCACCTTTACTGCCTGTGTCCTTGCAAAGGTCCTTCAACTGCCATCACTCTGTTCTCTCCAACTGTAGGGATGAAGGGCACTTAGCTCACCGAGATGATGTGAGAATTAAACAAAAATCTGATGCAAAGAAAGCCCCTGTATATCCTGGGTACAGAGTAAATTGCTCAGAATTGCTCAATAAATTTTACTCACTTTTATGTGGAGGTATAATTGACATATGACGTTATATTAGTTTCAGGTGTACAACGTAAAGATTGGATATTTGTGTAGATTGGAAATGACCACCACAGTAAGTCTGGGTAACATCTATACCACACGTAGGTACTAACCTTTTCTAGTAATGGGAACATTTAAGACAGTGGTTCCCAATGTGGGGCATATGCCTCACAGGGGGGTAATTTGATTTTTAAGGGGGGTAATTCAAGAATAATTTATTAACAGTGAATGTTTTGCATTTCTTATGGTTCTAAGGGCCTCATATACAGTATATAAATATATATTGTGACATATTTATGCATTTCAGTTCTCTATTATATGTTTTGAAACTTTATTTGCTATTTTTTCATATCACTTCATACCATTATTTTTTTAACAATTTCTTAGTGATTTCTTCCTCAGTACTTCAACTGCCTTTTCATTCTTTTATTTTTCTCCTTCATGGATGTCATGTTCTAAGCCCTTTCTCCGAGTGTATTGTAGAGGTGCTCTGAGCTCAGTGACAGCACCAGGAGAGAAACCTGAAAAACCTTTTCACTCAGGATAAGTTATTGAACAACCTTCCATTTCCTTCAGTGAGTGACATTCCTCACTGTAAAGAGTCACTGTCCAATTATACTGTCAAATCAGCAGCTACAAGCCTGTCACAACATTAGTTACCAGGGAAGCTGCTCCTTGAGGTGTCCTTGGAATCACAGCCTTTCCCAATATTGAAACACCTGAGAGATCACAGTGGCTTTAACTGTGAGAGGTTAAGTCATTTCCCCAAATCTGTAACACAAAGTTGAGGTACAACAAGGAAATAAGCCACTCAGAGAAAGACAAGTATCACATGATCTCACTCATATGTGGAATCTGATGAACAAAATAAACTGATGAACAAAATAGATCCAGAGACATAGAAGCATGGAACAGACTATCGAACCTCAGAGGGAAGGCAGGGGAGGGTGGGTGGGTGGGAAGAGATCAACCAAAGAACTTGTACACATGTATGCATAACCCACAGACACAGATAATAGGGTGGTGAGAGCCTGAGGTGGGGGTGGGGGCGGGGGAGGGTTAGAAGAGGTCAATGACGCAAAGAAGGACATAAGTAATTATGTAATACTTTCAACAATAAAGACTTTTTAAAAAATAGGACAAAATGGAAGGCCTCCTAACTTGCAATCACCTCCCTCACCCTCAGCTCCCAGCACAATCACATCCATTTGCAGAACAGCTCTGCCTGCAGTGAGAGACCAATGCTCCCAAAATATTTCAACTTGTGTGCTCATCACTGACCAGTGCAGAGCTGCCTCACAATAGGGCCCAACACAGTGTTTCTTACACAACCAAACCAAACCTTCAAAGCACTAAATCAAAGCAATGCTTTTAATGCAGGAAATTTTAAATTTCAGAAGAGGACCTTCCTACTGAATCTCTGACCAGGAACTGATGATGCTGTTCATCTCTGATGCTGGTTGGTTCTCAGTACTGAGATGACCCAATCTAGGAACAAAGAAATGAGTTCCTCAGTTGGTGCTTTTGGGATGTCCATGGAGAAGGGTCACAGTCCTCACTGAGTGAGACCGGCCTGCTCCCTGCCCCTGTCCTCTCTGAGCTCCAGCATGGTGTGTCTGCGGTTCCCCAGAGGCTCCTGGATGGCCGCTCTGACGGTGGTGCTGATGGCACTGAGCCCTCCGCTGGCTCAGGCCAGGGACACTCCACTTAAGTGCACCTTGGGGGTGAGCTGTTGAGGGGGGAGGAAGAAAGGGAATTAGCTTTGTCACCATGTCCAGGCCATGTCCCTTAGAAAATGGTGGCATTTTCTTCAGTGGCCACCTGACATTACCATATGGATCCCGATTCTTTCCACCACAAAAGGGGCTGGTGCTCGCCACTATGAGATGTGCAAGGGGTTCCATGTATCTCAGCCGTTTCTTCTCACCTCGCCTCCAGTAAACCTCCCCAGCCTGTGTCCCCTTCCATGGAGGTCTTGAGTGGATTGAGAAATAATTATCTCAGACTGATTCCCACCCAGTGCTCCATTTATTGTATTGAGTTATCCCCAAGAGAAAAGTTTCTCTGGCATTTTATGTGAGTCAAAGGAATTAAAGGGTCTCTCTTTGAGGATCCTGTGTTCTGTCCTCAGCAGAATCTGTGATGTTGATGCCTCTCCCTACGATGTGAGATGTATCAAGGTTCCTCCCCACCATCTCCTTTCCTTTCTCCGTGAGCTTCTTAAGAAAGAAAAAATTCATAACAATAATTGTTTTAAAAAATACCCCAGGGTTATGGGACAGAGAGCGTGGATTCACCTGACATCAGTTCAAGTACTTAGGGAGCTGTCGCTGAGCAAGTGACACTTGAGACCTGGATGATGAGAAGCCACCCTGTGAAGATCTAGGGGACAAGTGTCCCAGGGAGAGGGAGAGGGAGAGGCCACAGTGTGGGAACGTGTTTGCCGTGTTGAAGGGGCAGGAAGAAGGCTAGCGAGGCTGCAGCAGGTGAGCAAGTTGGGGAATGACATTGACATAGGAAGAGGCTGGGGAAGACGGGAGACAAATCATATTGGGCCCTGACGGGCGGGTAAGAAGTTTGAATTTTATCTGAAGAGACATGTGAAATGCTGAGGGTTACAGGAGATCCCACATATGTTTTTTAAAAACAATAACCCCAGCTACCAGGGGGGATTGGATTGCAGGGTTCACAAAAGGAGTCGGGGGGCCCTTGAGGAGCATGGAAGCGCGCCCAGGTGAAGAGCTTGGACTTCATTAGTGTGTGTGGCAAAGGCAGCAGGAAAGGGGAAGTGAGCAGATCTGGGATAGATATTTCCACGACTTGTTAATGAATAAAATCGCTAAGGATTTTATCTTGAACTTGAGCCCAGGTGCATGAAATTCTGCATGGGAGGGGTTGCTAGACCTGGACTGCAATCAGGGCCTATGAGAGCTGTCTCACCCAGTCCCAATTGGGCCTGCGGCTGCTGCTGCTATATGGGGCCTGCTGGATCAGGGGAGGGATGAGGGAAGGGACCGCTGGCCTTGGGATGTTGGCTGTGGAGTGCACTGACCACCAGGATGCAGCTCCTGCCTTGAGCATCTGCCCC
>NW_005871892.1:33404-35949 GCF_000147115.1 Myotis lucifugus
ACTGGTTAGGAATAAAGGATTGCTGTAAAGTTGAAACTGATTTTTTGACTTTTAGTGTGGAAGCTTCTTAGAGGACAGTGGAATGCAGGAGCCTCGAGTTCAGGGCCAATCAGGGCAGGAGTTGTTTGTGTTTGTGTCATTGACACATGTGTTGTGTTAAATTCCAGGGAAGTTGAGGGGAGAGAGACAGAGAAAGAGAGAGAGAGAGAGAGAGAGAGAGAGAGAGAGAGAGAGAGAGAGAAAGTGAAAGAGAAAGTGAGAGAACAAGAAGATGCCAAGGGTTGAGCCCAGAGGACACTGAGAAGGGGTGCAGTGTGTTGAGGAAAACTAAGAGAAGGTGATGCAGGGCGGTGAGGGGAAGTAGACTTTTCCAGAAGGGAGTGGCCAGCTGTGGTGAGGACTGCTAGGAGGCAGGGAAGTGAGAACATACAGAGCAGTGAGCACTGGGTTTGGTGGGCATGGTGTTCGCAGTCAGTGGAGTATATGAGACGGAATCTGATTGGACCGTTTGAGCACAGGGACCTGAGCTGAAGATGTAAGGGATGATTACAGGTGACTCTGAGCAGCGTCCTCAGGGAGACTGTGCGCTGGGGTCAGGGAGTCAGCTGGACCTAAAGCATAAGAACAAAGGAGCCTGATGAGAAGCTGGGGACTCGAGAACCAGAGATGCTCAGTCATCAGCGAGGAGCCACTGGAGTGGCCTTGAAGGCAGAGGTGACTGGTTATGAAAGCCACCAATTCCACAGCCACCGTTTATTAGTGACCAGAGCAGACAATCACCACCTGGGGATGAGGGTGGAGTCGTGGACAAGACAAATCTGGTCCCTGTGGCATGGAGCAGCGTCACATGGGCAGTTACTGTGCACCTGGCCTCCATTTGAGTGTGTGACTCTCATAACCATCCTGTCTCACCTGCAGCAATTACAGATGTAATCACCCATGGAATCTGATTCAGTGAGTTTAAGCAACTTACCCAGAGTCATATAGTTAGTTGTAGAACCAGGTGACATAGTCTAGGTCTCAGTATCTAGAAAGTCCTCTCTTCTACCTCAGCATAGTCCTTTCATAGTAGGTGCATGTATATCCTGTTATTATACAGACAGCACTATTTCTGTTCTTGTGTTCAAAATGATATTTAGTGATAAAATTAATTAAAACAATTGCCAAATGGTGATGGAGACATTATGTGATCTAGGAAGTGAAGGAATAGAAAGATCTTGTGAGTTTCCATTCCTAAGAGTTATAAGAATTAAAATAGCAAAGTACTTATTCAGTGCTTATATGATCAGCATCAGAAAGAATCATTATTTAATTCCACACTTAACAATATCCTGTGAGGAATACAGTATCAGTAAATCTATATTAGACATAAAGAAGAAGGCCCATGGGTGTTACAATCTGACCCAGTGGGGGAGCTAATGTTCTAATTTAGGTTCCTCACTCTTGAGCTTGGGCTTCTACCCCCACTGGTGAACAGGGGCTTGGTTGAGTCTGACTTGCTGCTGAGTTTTCTGATGTTCCCATGTGTCAATGTGCTTCTTAGGGGTGGAGGCAGCAGGTGCAAGGGCTCCGAGTTCCAATACACGGGAGGAATTTACATCTATTTTGCTTTTAAAACCTGAAAAATTTCCTATGGGCTCACACTATGTGCAGACTGTCATAGGCATGTGAGGAACACAAAGAAGTTTAAGTGCCCTCCTCCGCCTCAGATTCCATCAGTGGGTGGGCTTGGTTTGCCAAAGGAAAGAGTGGATGCTGTATTTAAGCTGAATGTCAGAGAAAAAACAATTATCTATCTGAATCCACATGTGCTGGGAATTATGAATTTTTATTTGCTTTATCTGGAGGCCTTTCAGTTGGGCCCATGAGCATGGCCTGACAGTGCTGAGCACATAGGCTACCGTGAACAGCAAGTCACAGATGTTTATTTTCAGCTTCTCAGGTGTCAGGAAGGTGCTGGAGAATTTGTGAAAAGTTACATAGACTGAGCCTGAGCAGAGTGCCCTCCTCTCTGCCATCACTTCTACGTGAAGGTCTCCATCTAAAGTCTGGGACCTGCTCCTGTTTGTAATCTGTCTCTGTGAGGGGGTCATCTCAGCTGCTCCCCTTCTGAGGGACCTGCCTTTAGAAATGAGAGTCCACATCCGGCCAAGGCTGGTACCCTGATGCCTCCTGGTATTACTGGGAGCAGGAGGCGGTTAGAAAGTGAATTAGTTGGGACTTTGAACAGGAACCAAATGGCCGTGGCTGTAGCTGCTCCTGTAGACAAGCAGTGGGCCAGTGGCCGGGAGATTATGAAAGAAGATGATGTGGAGGATAAATGATGACTTGGTGGTTAGTTAACAAGGCAAAGAAACAGGTAGATCTTGGTCCTGAACAAGTTTATTTTCCTATAAAAATAGTCTGCACTGGAACCAGATTCCTAAACCATATAAATTCCATATAGACCAAGCCTTTCCACAAACACAATATTGGCTAAATTTTTATTGCGATTCCCAGCTGCTGCATCAACAGTGGATTTTTCACCCCAGACTTTCAGACGGTT